>NC_135219.1:14987647-15277647 GCF_052324685.1 Brachyhypopomus gauderio | reverse complement strand
TCTCGTGAAGACGTTAAGATTGGGCGTTTTGAAAATAAACAACCATTAAATAATGTGATAAAAAGCGAATTATTTCGAGTAAATGTATAAATATTTAACTCAGTTAAGTTTAACGTGTTGGAAAATATTGAAATTGACCTTTAAAGTGCTTTAATTCCACATTATAAAGGTGTATGAACCCTGCAAACATGACTTTGTTCATTGCGCTGAAGCGCGTCGCGCGCGAAGTTACAAAAGTCAAGAGGTGCACGACCTCGCCTGGACAGCGCGCGAGGCCCTCGCACACGGTCGGTGCCACTGCGATTACGTCATTTTCGCGCGAACCCTCGCACCGCTCGCGACGCGTCAAGTATATAACCAGTCAGCTGTCAGAAACAGCTTTGATGTGTGGCTATATTGTCAAATGACGAAATTCAAATGACGTGCGCCGGGGGGGTGGGGGGTGGGGGGCACATTAGACATTCTTGTCCCGGGCCCTAGCAAGACTGTCAACGGGCCTGACACTGTATATTGTTAAACCAATAAGTAAAGAATGTTTTGTGATTGGTTTTAGGACACTGTGAGTAAAATGTAGGTTTGGAGTTTGCATTTACACATTTTCCCAAACTTTGTGTGTCCGTGTCTGTAGATTTGTTTGAGTCCCTCTGGGCCTAGTTGAGCAGTGCTAGCTAATGCTAATACAACCTTCTTACTAATGTCACAATTGGTTCCAGGGCTCCAGCAGAGACATGTGGTACGCATTTTAATTGGCTAATTCTGACCAGTAATAATTCTAACTCCTCCCACCTTCTAGTCGCCTTGACAACAGCCTCTGAGGCATTGACCCTTATTTTCCTCTCATCATGCATCTGTATATGGCACCGAGTATGTGTGTGTGTGTGTGTGTGTGTGTGTGTGTGTGTGTGTGTGTGTGTGTGTGTGTGTGTGTGTGTGTGTGTGTGTGAGGACAAGTTATTCAGGGAGGATGAAGGTGACATTCCTTCGATGTCCTGAATGAAACAAACACAAGACTGTGTACTTCACACATATCACTGCTGTGTTAGTCCAGCATCGCTGGTATTGACCTGAAATCAAGTATTTAGTAGTCTGTAGTTTGACCTTTGGGGGCGTGGCTGAACTCCTCTGTATCTCAGCAAAATAAGGGTTATCACACTAGAGCAGAATCCACAACTTGGATTGCTGTACTGCCCCCAGTGGCTGGTGAAGGAAGTGTTGCTCAGTTGCACCACGTGGGTTCAGTAGCGCTTAAGACCTGAGCTGAACAGGAGCACAGCAGACTCCACGAGGACACCAGGAAACCTCATGTGCCTGATGCATGAAATTGAACAACCATCACCTTCTGCGCTGGGATCTGGTCTCCATTGATGCTGGATGATGCTGTAATATTCTAGAAGTTGACACCAACCAACTGGAGAGTGCGTAAGTCATCAGGACCGCATTACCCAAGTGACAGGACGGTGTCACCCCACGCCCGTGTCTGAGATCCGTGTCTGTTTTTAACAGCTATTCCAAGCTGAGGGTCTAAACTGAGGAGCAGTTTTCTAGGATTCGGATAGTCCAGTGAAATCTCTCTCAGTGAAAACCTCTCTACCTCACCTCTGACAGCACCAGAGTGAGAGGAAGTTTGGTACTGTGGGAGGTCACAGAAGCTAAATGAAGGACAGAGGACACGATTGAGACGGACACACCGAGACCATAAGCTCAGATGGACAACCCCGACGTGGACGTCCTCTCGGTCCAGTGCTGCTCCTTTAGACCACGCTGAGAACTGAGCAGAAAAGGAGGCGATTTTCATCAGTTTGAGGTTTTCATTTGTGCTTTTGTGTTCCCCTGACGGACGGTTGCCACGAGAACCCAGCAGTCACACGGCCAGCGAGCTCCACCGGGCACAGTGCTGGCTTAGCTGCTAATCAGGTTAGGCTATTAACACCATACAGGGCAGTGAAATAGGTCAGTGGCAGCTAAACCCAGGGAGATACGAGGAGGTGGAGTGGAAGAGGTGGAGAAGACAGGAGGATGAGTGGAGGGCAGGGTGGATGAGACGAGAGGGGCAGGACAAAATCATCGCCTGACGGAGCGTCTCCCCTCTCCACCTCCCCTCTCCACCTCCCCACTCCACCTCCCCTCTCCATCTCCCCTCTCCACCTCCCCTCTCCATCTCCCCTCTCCACCTCCCCTCTCCATCTCTCCTCTCCACCTCCCCTCTCCACCTCCCCTCTCCATCTCACCTCTCCACCTCCCCTCTCCACCTCCCCTCTCCATCTCCCCTCTCCACCTCCCCTCTCCACCTCCCCTCTCCATCTCCCCTCTCCGCCTCCCCTCTCCACCTCCCCTCTCTGCCTCTCCTCTTTGGATTTGACTTGTTTTATTTTGGGGGTACAGATTACATATATCACAATCCCTGGTCATAACTACCACTGGGATCAGCAGGGATGTTTGTGCTGGATTTATTCTGATAGTTATGAAATCTTTGGATGTTTTTCTAGGAGATAAAAAGGGCTTGATAAAGGTTTCTTGTTCTGGACTTGCTAACCATGTCAAAAGGTGATGGTGCTTTATGTGTGACTACTCAGCGTTTGGAGGACCAAGCTTTCTCCTTCCACTGAAGCATTCTGGGAATATAGCGGCCCTCCGGCAAGGACTCCGCAGCTCTCACCAAGTCACCCCTAGCCACACACACACACACACACACACACTCACACACACACACTCACACACACACACACACACACACACACACACACACACACACACACACACACACACACACACACACATCCATGTGCTAATAATCAACTGTGAGGGTTTGTTGTGTTTTTTGGTGCTCATGGGGAAGGACATTGTGTTTTAGGAAGTGGCCTCCCTTAGCGATTTCCTCCACATGACTGCACAGAAGTTTCCGGAAGCTCGATCTCTGAGGAGAAGGACTCTGAGCGCTGAGTCATGACACACAGTGGCATTCTGTCTCTGCCTCTCTGTGGAGTGGAAGTGTCCCACTGGGTGAAGGAGTGATCAGCCTGCTCTGTCCTCTTACCCAACCCGGCTGAGCAGGAGGTCTGGGCTGGATTCTCTTCCTCCTCTTCCTCTTCTTGTGTGCGTGTGCCAGCAATCCTGGACTGTCCCGCGTCAAGCGAGTCTGGACTGATCCAGCTCCGTGAGGAATGGTGCCTCCTAACCTGGAGATTGGATCTACTCTCTAATTACTGGCTGGAGGAATTGCACTCACACACCAGCAGCTCCACCACCACCTTCTTCAGACTCCACCGATCCGTCTGCACTCTGACACCTGCGACCCGTTCCCTACGGCAGGCCTGCTGAATGCGGCCCCAGACATGCAGCTGTATGTGTCTCCAGGAGAAGGGAAGGATGTCGGCGTCGTAGCCCCAGCCAGACGGCACATGGCCGGGCACGGGGGCCGGGGTGAACTGGCCCCACTCTGGAGGTCAATGCTGTGTAAGAGCAACCCTCTGTACCGCCACTCGCTGTTCTCCTTCTCCCTGTGGGAGTGGCGGCTGCAGGAGAGACAGAGGGAGCTGCTCAGGAAGCAGACGGAGAGGGAGAGGAGGGCCCTGCAGCGGCACGTAGACACGTAAGAGGAGAGGGAGCAGCACTGGGGATCTGGGGAGGGAGGTGGAGGAGACGGTGGGGAGAGAGGGAGGTGGAGGAGACGTTGGGGAGAGAGGGACGTTGAGGAGACGTTGGGGAGAGAGGGACGTGGAGGAGACGTTGGGGAGAGAGGGACGTTGGGGAGACGTTGGGGAGGGAGGGACGTTGAGGAGACGTTGGGGAGAGAGGGACGTGGAGATGTTGGGGAGAGAGGGACGTTGAGGAGACGTTGGGGAGAGAGGGACGTGGAGGAGACGTTGGGGAGAGAGGGACGTTGGGGAGACGTTGGGGAGGGAGGGACGTTGAGGAGACGTTGGGGAGAGAGGGACGTGGAGATGTTGGGGAGAGAGGGACGTTGAGGAGACGTTGGGGAGAGAGGGACGTGGAGGAGATGTTGGGGAGAGAGGGACGTTGGGGAGACGTTGGGGAGGGAGGGACGTGGAGGAGACGGTGGGGAGAGAGGGACATGGAGGAGATGTTGGGGAGAGAGGGACGTTGGGGAGATGTTGGGGAGAGAGGGACGTTGGGGAGACGTTGGGGAGGGAGGGACGTTGAGGAGACTTTGGGGAGAGAGGGACGTGGAGGAGACGTTGGGGAGGGAGGGACGTTGGGGAGACATTGGGGAGGGAGGGACGTTGAGGAGACGTTGGGGAGAGAGGGACGTGGAGGAGACATTGGGGAGAGAGGGACGTTGGGGAGACGTTGGGGAGAGAGGGACGTGGAGGAGATGTTGGGGAGAGAGGGACGTTGAGGAGACTTTGGGGAGAGAGGGACGTGGAGGAGACGTTGGGGAGAGAGACGTGGAGGAGACGTTGGGGAGAGAGGGACGTGGAGGAGACGTTGGGGAGAGAGGGACGTTGGGGAGACGTTGGGGAGGGAGGGACGTTGAGACTTTGGGGAGAGAGGGACGTGGAGGAGATGTTGGGGAGAGAGGGACGTTGAGGAGAAGTTGGGGAGAGAGGGACATTGGGGAGACGTTGGGGAGGGAGGGACGTTGAGGAGACTTTGGGGAGAGAGGGACGTGGAGGAGATGTTGGGGAGAGAGGGACGTGGAGGAGACGTTGGGGAGAGAGGGACGTTGAGGAGACGTTGGGGAGAGAGGGACGTTGGGGAGACGTTGGGGAGGGAGGGACGTTGAGGAGACTTTGGGGAGAGAGGGACGTGGAGGAGATGTTGGGGAGAGAGGGACGTGGAGGAGACGTATAACATTATACTGTTAAAGTTTCTGTAGAAAGATTGTGGCTTTAGGAAATTAAGTATTTAAAATCTGAATAGTACATTTGGACAGGTGTGTGTGTGTGTGTGTGTGTGTGTGTGTGTGTGTGTGTGAGCGGATGTCAGGCACCAGAGCATGTCTGTGATTGTGTACTGGCATCAGTTCAGACATTGCCAGGCCTTCGAATCAAAAAACAATCAGTCTGAATTAAGCGAGCGCCGAGCAAGCTTCCAGCCTCAATGAGATCAGAAAAAGCAAGCAGGTGTGTGTCAGGCATGTTGACCACGCAGCCAGATGGCCTCTTCATCTGATTCTCTTATGAAGCTTTTAGAATTTTCGAAAACATTTTAATCTGAATTCAGATATGACTGGGCTGATTCAACAGACTCTATCAGGTTTGTAACTACCAAAACAGCAGCCAAGATATTTTCTGATGCTATCATGTTTTTTTTTTTGCGTATTTTGCGTATTGGATGTGTAAGCGGCAGAGTATTACAGTGACATTTTTATGAGCTACGTGGCCCTTTGAGTTTGATCTTCAGTAATGGCGACAGCACGTACACGTCGAACTGTGCAGTAATGATCCTGCAGACTGATGTAAACGTTACTCTTGCACTGTGTCTGCAGTAATGATCCTGCAGACAGATGTAAACTTTACTCCTGCACTGTTTCTGCAGTAATGATCCTGCAGACTGATGTAAACTTTACTCCTGCACTGTGTCTGCAGTAATGATCCTGCAGACTGATGTAAACGTTACTCCTGCACTGTATCTGCAGTAATGATCCTGCAGACTGATGTAAACTTTACTCCTGCACTGTGTCTGCAGTAATGATCCTGCAGACTGATGTAAACGTTACTCCTGCACTGTTTCTGCAGTAATGATCCTGCAGACTGATGTAAACGTTACTCCTGCACTGTTTCTGCAGTAATGATCCTGCAGACTGATGTAAACGTTACTCTTGCACTGTGTCTGCAGTAATGATCCTGCAGACAGATGTAAACTTTACTCCTGCACTGTGTCTGCAGTAATGATCCTGCAGACAGATGTAAACTTTACTCCTGAACTGTGTCTGCAGTAATGATCCTGCAGACAGATGTAAACTTTACTCCTGCACTGTGTCTGCAGTAATGATCCTGCAGACTGATGTAAACGTTACTCTTGCACTGGTCCTGCAGTAATGATCCTGCAGACTGATGTAAACGTTACTCCTGCACTGTTTCTGCAGTAATGATCCTGCAGACAGATGTAAACGTTACTCCTGCACTGTTTCTGCAGTAATGATCCTGCAGACAGATGTAAACGTTACTCCTGCACTGTTTCTGCAGTAATGATCCTGCAGACTGATGTAAACTTTACTCCTGCACTGTGTCTGCAGTAATGATCCTGCAGACTGATGTAAATGTTACTCCTGCACTGTATCTGCAGTAATGATCCTGCAGACTGAATCAAACTTTACTCCTGCACTGTGTCTGCAGTAATGATCCTGCAGACTTATGTAAACGTTACTCCTGCACTGTTTCTGCAGTAATGATCCTGCAGACTGATGTAAACGTTACTCCTTCACTGTTTCTGCAGTAATGATCCTGCAGACAGATGTAAACTTTACTCCTGCACTGTTTCTGCAGTAATGATCCTGCAGACTGATGTAAACTTTACTCCTGCACTGGTCCTGCAGTAATGATCCTGCAGACAGATGTAAACTTTACTCCTGCACTGTTTCTGCAGTAATGATCCTGCAGACTGATGTAAACTTTACTCCTGCACTGGTCCTGCAGTAATGATCCTGCAGACAGATGTAAACTTTACTCCTGCACTTTTTCTGCAGTAATGATCCTGCAGACTGATGTAAACTTTACTCCTGCACTGTTTCTGCAGTAATGATCCTGCAGACTGATGTAAACGTTACTTCTGCACTGTTTCTGCAGTAATGATCCTGCAGACAGATGTAAACTTTACTCCTGCACTGTTTCTGCAGTAATGATCCTGCAGACTGATGTAAACTTTACTCCTGCACTGTTTCTGCAGTAATGATCCTGCAGACAGATGTAAACTTTACTCCTGCACTGTTTCTGCAGTAATGATCCTGCAGACTGATGTAAACTTTACTCCTGCACTGTTTCTGCAGTAATGATCCTGCAGACTGATGTAAACGTTACTCCTGCACTGTTTCTGCAGTAATGATCCTGCAGACTGATGTAAACTTTACTCCTGCACTGTTTCTGCAGTAATGATCCTGCAGACTGATGTAAACTTTACTCCTGCACTGTTTCTGCAGTAATGATCCTGCAGACTGATGTAAACGTTACTCCTGCACTGTTTCTGCAGTAATGATCCTGCAGACTGATGTAAACTTTACTCCTGCACTGTTTCTGCAGTAATGATCCTGCAGACAGATGTAAACTTTACTCCTGCACTGTTTCTGTAGTAATGATCCTGCAGACTGATGTAAACTTTACTCCTGCACTGTTTCTGCAGTAATGATCCTGCAGACTGATGTAAACTTTACTCCTGCACTGTGTCTGCAGTAATGATCCTGCAGACTGATGTAAACGTTACTCCTGCACTGTTTCTGCAGTAATGATCCTGCAGACTGATGTAAACGTTACTCCTGCACTGTTTCTGCAGTAATGATCCTGCAGACAGATGTAAACTTTACTCCTGCACTGTTTCTGCAGTAATGATCCTGCAGACTGATGTAAACGTTACTCCTGCACTGTTTCTGCAGTAATGATCCTGCAGACTGATGTAAACTTTACTCCTGCACTGTTTCTGCAGTAATGATCCTGCAGACAGATGTAAACTTTACTCCTGCACTGTTTCTGTAGTAATGATCCTGCAGACAGATGTAAACTTTACTCCTGCACTGTTTCTGCAGTAATGATCCTGCAGACTGATGTAAACTTTACTCCTGCACTGTGTCTGCAGTAATGATCCTGCAGACTGATGTAAACGTTACTCCTGCACTGTTTCTGCAGTAATGATCCTGCAGACTGATGTAAACGTTACTCCTGCACTGTTTCTGCAGTAATGATCCTGCAGACAGATGTAAACTTTACTTCTGCACTGTTTCTGCAGTAATGATCCTGCAGACAGATGTAAACTTTACTCCTGCACTGTTTCTGCAGTAATGATCCTGCAGACTGATGTAAACTTTACTCCTGCACTGTTTCTGCAGTAATGATCCTGCAGACAGATGTAAACTTTACTCCTGCACTGTGTCTGCAGTAATGATCCTGCAGACTGATGTAAACGTTACTCCTGCACTGTTTCTGCAGTAATGATCCTGCAGACTGATGTAAACGTTACTCCTGCACTGGTCCTGGATGTCTCCCTTTCTGCCCAGCAGGTTAAGTAAGGAGCTCCAGGAAAAGGAGAAGCTCATCGAGACACTGCGCTCCAAACTCAACCAGGAACATCCCCGCCCGGATACACCTGCCAGCAGCCACGCCCCCTCAGAGGCCACTGACCAGTCAGAGCGCATGTCTTTCGTGTCTGACGAGCAGGGCTCCACCAATGAAGACCTAGAGGTGTGCTCAGACCTGGATGCTGCTAGCCAGTTCACCCAGGAGGAGACAACTGAGAAGAACGCTTCGGGTAAACCAGTCACACACACACACACACACACACACACACACACACACACACACACACACACACACACACACACACACACATACACACACACACTCTCTCTCTCTCTCTCTCTCTTCCTTTGTCCCCTTTTGTTCATATCATGCCACATTTATATGCTGGCACAAATACATTCTAATTATTTTCTAATATAAAGATGTTAATTGTCTGTTGTTTTTTTCACTCTCTTTAAGGTTCAGTTAACACACAAATTAATTCATTAACTAATTCAAAGTCATGTTTTTTTTGGTTATTCTGTTCAGAATACATTCAGAATGTTTCTTTAATTTATTGTGCTTCCCTAATTCCCCCAATTCCTTGTCAGACTCGTGTGGTAACCAGAGCTCTGCACCTTCAAACCCGCCCACTTCCCAACATGACCATCAGTCCTCCAGCAGTTATCCCAGCATGCACTACACCCCTCACCGGCTGATGGAAGGCAGGGTTCAAACAGGTAGGGACAAAGAAAGGACATTCATGATTTTTCATACAAGGGACTTCAAACTGCAGATAGTTTTGACCACTGGGCAGGTTTACACACTACATTATGCCATATGAAGATTCTACAAAAGATTCTACACAGATCCACGTGGTTGATTGGTTGATGGGACGTTGGAGACACGCCCCCCTGATCTCACCCCACGCTCTTCTGTTGCCCCTGTCCCTAGAGCTCAGTGGTGGGGCCGTGCCCAGCCTGTGTACTAACACTGCCTCGCTGACCTTTGACCCCCAATCACAACACTTAAGGCCTCGTTGCCATGGCACTGGAGGCTTCTCTCTCGCTGAGGTGCAGCAGGAACTACAGATGCTGCAGAGGCAGTTTAGGAACAGTGAGCGTGCATGTGTTTGTGTGTGTGTGTGTGAGCATGTGCACGTGTGTGTGTGTGTGTGTGTGTGTGTGTGTGTATGTGTGTGTGTGTGTGTGTGTGTGCGTGCGTGAGCATGTGCATGTGTGTGTGTGTGTGTGTGTGTGTGTGTGTGTGTGTGTGTGTGTGTGTGTGAGAGAGAGAGAGCATGTGTGTGTGTGTGTGTGTGTGTGTGTGAGTGTGTGCGTGCATGAGCATGTGCATGTGAGTGTGTGTGTGACATGAGCCAGCCTGTTGTGTTTTCGTTTGCATTAATATAGGTGATCACTGCAGTTATACTGATCTAATCTGTTCCATGTACTGACCCTCCAGAGCTTGTGAGTTTGTTTTGCTCTGAGCTCTTTTAGAAAAGCAGGATTTTACAGTACTGACTAAACAAATAGTCAATGTCGTCCTAATGTAACTAATGTAAAACTAATGTAGTCAATGTCGTCCTAATGTAACTAATGAGTTTCCTCAGTGAACCACTAAGTCCCAACATTATGTCGTTTTGCTAGCAGGCCACCGACCGTGTTTCTCTGTGCATGCAGGTGATTCTCAGGTCAAACCTCTGCCAGCTTTCCCAGTGGCCCCCAGTGCCCAGCTGGGCCCCAGCTGCTTCCATCCAGTCTCCCAGCATGCCTTTCACCCCAGCCCACTGAAGCCAGGGACCAGGCTCCTGGAGAACAGTGCACTGTGGGATATGACATGCAGGGCTCAGCCAATGAGGGGAGACGTGTATGGCGGTGTGGCCTCTGGCTTGTCTGGGTATCAGTCTGGTCCTCATCACACAGGTACACAACTGAACACCTGTACACCTGAACACCTGTACACCTGTACACCTGAACACATGTACACCTGAACACATGTACACCTGTACACCTGTACACCTGAACACATGTAAGGGCACCTGCAGAAGGCTTTAACATATACAGACAAATTTGTTCTGAGGTCATTACATTTGTGTTAGTATCTAGCTATAACATATCGATGGCAGGCATTCATGCTTGTTATGATGTGGTTATGATGTGGTTATGATGTGGTATGTAGAATCAGGTTGGATGGAGGAGCACGTGATGGAGATTCGCAGCCTCCGTCAGCGTCTGGAAGACTCCATCCTGACCAACGACCGTCTGCGGCAACAGCTGGAGGAGAGGCTGGTGACTCCGTCAAGAGATGGAGGTCTCCGATCACAACTGCTACATGTTTGGATCAGATAAACTAAAGTGGGGGACAGTGGGGGTTTCAGCTTGTCCCCAGAACTGAGAACAAATCAGAAAGGACTATTAAGTATTTATAAAGTTTATCAAAGTATTTGTCTCTTCCTAAGCAGTAATGAAAGATTTCTAAAGGGAATGTGCCTTTTATTAATCTCCATTAAAACACAACCCTGGTAAACTTGTTATTTCATTTAAAACCTTGTTGGTGTATGCTGCGCTATAGAGACCTGACCTTTGCTCTCTTAGCAGGTGCTCCTACAAACATCTACATCCAGGGACTTGACTCGGTACCCCAGCTGTCCAGTGAGGTCCGGGCTCTGAAGGACGAGAACCGTGCCCTGCACAACCAACTCCAGCAAGTGAACAGAGGTAGGGACCGCGCCACACGCTCTCGTAACGTGCTCTCGTAACGCGCTCTCGTAACACACTCTCCTAATACGCTCTCGTAACACTCTCTCCTAACACGCTCTTGTAACACTTTTTCCTAACGCACTCTCATAACACACTCTCCTAACACGCTCTCGTATCACGCTTTCGTAACACACTTTCATAACGTGCTCTCGTAACACGCTCTCATAACACGCTCTCGTAACACTCTCTCATAACACGCTCTCGTAACACTCTCTCCTAACACGCTCTCGTAACACACTCTCCTAACACGCTCTCGTAACAGGCTTTCGTAACACACTTTCATAACGTGCTCTCGTAACACTCTCTCATAACGCGCTCTCCTAACGCGCTCTTGTAACACACTCTCCTAATGTACTCTCGTAAGCACAGTATCATTGGCATTCAAACTGAACCTGCAAATGTTTTTTTTCTTCCGAAGATGGCATGAAGGAGGCAGAGCAGCTGCGGGAGGCGCTCCAATCAGGTCGTGTCAGGTTGAAGCAGGCGGAGCTGGAGGCGGAGCAGTGGGTGGAGCAGTGCCGGCATCTGCAGCAGCAGGTCGTGGAGCACACACAGGCCGCCATCCAGCTGAAGCAGGACAGACAGGCCAGCCAGGAAAATGCCAACAGGTAGAGCAACGTGTCACCATAGCCACAGTCACACCAACAGGTAGAGCAACGTGTCACCGTAGCCACAGTCACGCCAACAGGTAGAGCAACGTGTCACCATAGCCACAGTCACACCAACAGGTAGAGCAACGTGTCACCGTAGCCACAGTCACGCCAACAGGTAGAGCAACGTGTCACCATAGCCACAGTCACGCCAACAGGTAGAGCAATGTGTCACCGTAGCCACAGTCACGCCAACAGGTAGAGCAACGTGTCACCATAGCCACAGTCACGCCAACAGGTAGAGCAACGTGTCACCGTAGCCACATGTATGTGTCATGTATCACTAGTCCTCCTCTCAGACACACACACTCTCCTGGGCTGATGCCTCTCTGCCTCTGTGTGGCTGTGATAGGCTTTAGCTGATGCTTGCAGTTCTGCGTATGTTGTGGTTCGTGTAGCTGATGTTGGGCTGGGTGTGTGTGGATATGGACAGACTCCAGCATGAGATCAACATTGTCCAGCTGCAGCTGAGTGAGAGCCAGAGACTCGTGCACACGCTACAGGGGCAACTGCAGGGGTATCAGAGAGTGTGTGGCAACGCTACGGGTGTGGACACAGGTAAAAAACACACGCACACACACACACACACACACACACACATACACATGCACCAAAGATTCCATCACGCGTTCCCCAAAATGTTGAGCCCTCTCTCTTCCTCTCCAGGAGCTGGGTTGAGCTTGACCTTTGACCTGCAGGAGACACAGACTCACATGCGCTTGCTGGAGAAGCAGTTGAATGACAGGCTGGACCTCAGCATGCCCCGCCCATCTTCCAGGAGGCAGCTTTTCCACGGTGACAGACGAACAAACAACCAACAGATACCAGATTCACTCCTGAGTTTTGGTTGGACGCTTATGAACGTGACGTTTTGTTCTGCTCTTTGGTAGATGAATCTTGCTCTCCCCCTGTTCGAGACTCAGGCCTGTTTGGTCCCAGTTCCCCTCTGCCCCTGGAGCCAGATGACCAACAGCCAGGTGCGGCTCTTCTATTCTGAAAGCCAATCAAATTGCTGGAAGCTGTATTAGAGCCCAGCTGGTCAGAGCGCTCAGGTGTGATCTGGTACTGGTCAGAGCGCTCAGGTATGATCTGGTACTGGTCACAGCGCTCAGGTGTGATCTGGTACTGGTACATGGAAGCCGTGCTCTGATTGGCAAATGCATGCATTTGATACCTGAGGCACAGGAGTCAAAGCCTCTCTGCGTCACCCAAGCATGTTGAAGAAGTGAAGTTATTGACACACAGGTTGTTCCACACAGGTTCACAGGAGTCGTGCGTGGGAGGATGGGAGGGCGGAGCCTCTGACGGCCCCTTCTCCTGCAGGTCAGGGCGTCACGTGGTGGGCCGCGTGGACGACCTCAACGCCCTGCAGCACGGCTTCCTGGAGGCCAAGAGGCTCGTCCAAAAGATGGAGACAGCCCTGCAGATCGGCGGACACACACTGCAACAGGTCAGTCCCACAAAATCTTACAATGCCAAGCCTGTTCTACAAATTGTTTTACTATTACATATTTAGAAGCGTAAAGTATTTAGTAAATGTACTATTAAATATAAAGTATTTAGTAAATGTAATGCTGTCTTAACTGAGATGAAGGAATCTTTCTTAGTGATTGTTGTTAATGTCACAGAGTTGTTGATTGCTTTCTGTCATGTGGAATTGTGGTGTCCTCTGTTCAGGGATGTGGGAGGAGCTTGATGAGCAGCACTGTGGCCTTGAAGCAGATTCTGGAGGAGACGGGTTCTGTCCTCAGAATGTTCTGGAGGGCAGCTCTGCCCAGCACTGGCTCCACCTCGCAACACTGCCATAAGGTCAGAACCTCACACTGTGTAGTTCCGCCCAACGCACACCGTGTATTTCCGCCCTTCACACGCTGTGTTAAGTATTAGCCTGTGTATGCGCCGGTGTGTGTAGGACCAGCGTTTGAAGGACGAGGTCGTCTCTCTGAAGCGTAAAGTGTCGGAGCAGGACCAGGCGCTGAGGGAGGCCCTGGACAGTCTGAGGAGCTCCAACCGCACCAAAGACAGCATGGAGCACTTCATCGCTAGCCAGCGTGAGCCCCTCTGTGTCCCAGTCTCTGTGTCCCAGTCTCTGTGTCCCAGTCTGTCCCCTTATCCATCTGTGTGTGTGTGTGTGTGTGAGACACCTCCCCACCCCCAGCTGTTTGTGGATGGCTACATGTCAGACTGCTCTGCTCTTGTGTCTTCAGTGTCCAGAACGCGAGATGTACTGAAGAAGGCTCGCTCAAACCTAGAGGTGAGTCCACTCCCTCCACCTCCTTCACCCTCTCCACCTCCTCCACCCTCTCCACCCTGTCTCTCCTCCACTATATCTGCCACATGTACTATCCACTCACATCTCTGGCCTGATGTTATTTATAAGATGTCCTCCAGAGGGACGTGCCACTCCAGCTCGTCCTGTTAATGAATTCACTCTTCCCAGACCCACTCTTGTGTGGGTGGAGAGGAAGCTGAAGGAGCAGGTGTTAGCAGACGTGTGTTAGCGTGGGTGGAGAACACCACCAGCCTGGTCCTGTCCTCACTCTTCCACTCCATCTCTTCCCTCTTCCTCCCTCTGCGTGTCTGTCTCTCTGTGTCTCTGTTTCTGTGAGCACCTCTAGAAAAACGAGCTCAAGATCTCTTCCTTAGGCTCCTCCCACCCTCCTCTGTCCTCCACCTCTCCCTGGGCCTCTAGAGGTACACTGGGACACTCCTGGCTTCAGAGTGTGTGTGTGTGTGTGTGTGTGTGTGTGTGTGTGTGTGTGTGTGTGTGTGTGTGTGTGTGTGTGACCCACCAAGGTCATGGGCTTGATGTCCAGGGAGCACGTGTGCTGCTAAATACCTTCTGTTAGTCTCCCAGGGTGAGAGTGTAACCACATCTTCTCAATGTTCCCTTAGGTGAAGTTCCAACCATCGCCTGCCCCTCCTCATGTGGTTGGAGTAATGTGACGTCACCTTCCCAGCATCCCAACAGAGGCATGTCTGACCCAGGTCCAGCACAGCATCGCCCTCTAGAGGCAGCCCCTAGTAGTGCACTGCAAGTCCTCAGAGCCACAGTAGCGCCTCTGTGGTAAGAGAATGCAGGGCTTCGCTCTGAGGCGACGTGCACCAGCATCTAAAGCTTCCTGAACGTGGTGTGCCCCTTGGCTCAGGGGCCATATAGACACTTTGTCGATGATATCACGTCATGTCTCGTGAGGTTACCTGCTACCTCTTCTTGGAGCAGACCCCGCTGAAGCGGAACGCCGTGAGAACGCAGCTGTGTTTGATCACAGCGTCTACAAAGCATGGGAGCAAACTGTGTCTGTCAGCTGTATGTTCCAAGTCACCCTTACGGTAATACATTAATGCTCAGGTTTAGATGGGCAGACTTTGCTTAGTCAAAGCCCTCAATGTATTAGACCAGTCTGCTGGCTTAATCCTACTGATGTCCCAACCGCACAGCAGTGGTTCACTGACAATGGGGCAGAGCTGTTTGAGAAGAACTCTAAGACTACTGAATTTCAAACACTAAAACTACTGACATTCAAACACTAATACTACTGACTTCTAAATGCTGCAACCAAAAAAAGCAGGAGCAAGAAGGCAGTCTAGACGTGTGTTAAGATCAGAGCCTCGTCATGTCTAGACGTGTGTTAAGATCAGAGCCTTGTCTCCTCGTCATGTCTAGACGTGTGTTAAGATCAGAGCCTCGTCTCCTCGTCATGTCTAGACGTGTGTTAAGATCAGAGCCTCGTCTTCTCGTCATGTCTAGACGTGTGTTAAGATCAGAGCCTCGTCTCCTCGTCATGTCTAGACGTGTGTTAAGATCAGAGCCTCGTCTCCTCGTCATGTCTAGACGTGTGTTAAGATCAGAGCCTCGTCTCCTCGTCATGTCTAGACGTGTGTTAAGATCAGAGCCTCGTCATGCCTAGACGTGTGTTAAGATCAGAGCCTCGTCTCCTCGTCATGTCTAGACGTGTGTTAAGATCAGAGTCTCGTCTCCTCGTCATGTCTAGACGTGTATTAAGATCAGAGCCTCGTCTCCTCGTCATGTCTAGATATGTGTTAAGATCAGAGCCTCGTCTCCTCGTCATGTCTAGATATGTGTTAAGATCAGAGCGTCGTCTCATCATGTCTAGACATGTGTTAAGATCAGAGCCTCGTCTCCTCGTCATGTCTAGACGTGTGTTAAGATCAGAGTCTCGTCTCCTCGTCATGTCTAGACGTGTATTAAGATCAGAGCCTCGTCTCCTCGTCATGTCTAGATATGTGTTAAGATCAGAGCCTCGTCTCCTCGTCATGTCTAGATATGTGTTAAGATCAGAGCGTCGTCTCATCATGTCTAGACATGTGTTAAGACCAGAGCGTTATCTCCTCGTCATGTCTAGACATGTGTTAAGACCAGAGCGTCGTCTCCTTGTCATGTCTAGACGTGTGTTAAGACCAGAGTGTCGTCTCCTCGTCATGTCTAGATGTGTTAAGACCAGAGCGTTATCTCCTCGTCATGTCTAGACATGTGTTAAGACCAGAGCGTTGTCTCCTCGTCATGTCTAGACGTGTGTTAAGACCAGAGTGTCGTCTCCTCGTCATGTCTAGATGTGTTAAGATCAGAGCGTTGTCTCCTCGTCATGTCTAGACGTGTGTTAAGACCAGAGTGTCGTCTCCTCGTCATGTCTAGACGTGTGTTAAGACCAGAGCGTTATCTCCTTGTCATGTCTAGACGTGTGTTAAGACCAGAGCGTCGTCTCCTCGTCATGTCTAGACATGTGTTAAGACCAGAGCCTCATCTCGTCATGTCTAGACGTGTGTTAAGACCAGAGCCTCATCTCATGTCTAGACGTGTGTTAAGATCAGAGCCTCGTCTCCTCTGTCTCCTCGTCATGTCTGTGTGTGTATGATCGTTTCCCGTCATAAGCATTTGAACATAATGATGGATAATATTTTTCAAACAAACCTATTACTTTATTATAAACTTTATTATTTGGTCCAAAAAGCCTATTTTATGGTAGTTTTTTTTTGTCACTTATTTAATGGACCACTTTTTTTGTTTGTTTATATTTTTTAACCCAGTATCTGTGATGTAATGTAAAACCTGAACATGTCCTTGAACACACGGCGTCCACCTGCTGTATGGCAAAATAATGGCAGCATTTGTCAAACAGTTGACAAGACTGCTGAATGCAAAACATGATTTACTAGACAGGGGGGCATTTATATATGTATATATTTAAGATTATCATCTGTGCGTGTATGTACGTGTGTACACACACAACACACACACACACACACACACACACACACACACACACACACACACACACAAATCTATCACGTGCCCTTCTGTTTGTTTAGTGTTACTGGGGCATGAATCCTCCCGACTTGGCAAATAAAGCACAACAGACAGGCCCAAACCGATCTTTTCTACACCCTGTGTACACACATAAGTTAGAACTAGTCCTTTTCATGCCAAACTGGATCCCACTGATACTAGTCTTTGTCAGTCCAATTTTTTTATGGGAGCAAAGTCCAAGACAAGAAATCAGGTACAGACCGCCCACAATACTCAGGCAGTGTTCAATAAACCAAATGTGAACCACATACCCAAATGGCCCATGGATGGATTGACCTTTGTCAAAAGCAGAGAGCATGTGAGCGTTGCTGTGGCAGCATGGGAGATGTTGGTCCCTTGGTATGCTGATATGTGTATGTACACGTCTACATACGTACTTTCAGAAAAGAGTCTTGTTTGTGTGTGGGTGGAGGTGCTTTTAATAAAAAAAGAGAAGATGACAATGCCTTGCCTCTTACTGTTTGAAATCATTTAAACACTCAGTGAGTCTGAAGTTAAGGAAACAAAAACAAATCTCTCCTGTGAACCTCATTATGATGAAGTGCGTGACCATCTGGTTAACACCAAAGAGTGTTGCACAACCACAAATCAACACTTTACTGTAATGGTATTTATGTGTTTGTTGTAAACCTATTACATTCTTTTGGATTCCCATAGACCCCCCATACTCAAATACTTTTTAGGCCCATTGGGCATCTATTTCTGGCCCGCGAGCTATTTTGAAACTTTTTTTTTTCCCCCAATCGCGCTATCCGCTCTTATTTTGAAATCACGCACTGCGATCTCAATACAGGGCTGGGGATTGCCCCCAAATACGTTCGCCACCCCACCCCTGGTTATACGTTATATTGTTATGATACGTTATCCTACACGGTCACAATAAATGGCCCCTTGAGTCATTGAAAAAAAAAATTTGTGGCCCCTCATCATTTCCATTTGAGCACACCTGCCATAGACCATTCTTGGAATTATTGACTTCAGGGAATCGTTTAATCTCCCCACTAGATGGCACTAGAATATCACATTAGATTGGTTTCACAGAGTTTTCACAGTGTCTGAACCAACACCTCTACCAGATCTGAACTTTGGATTGTGGGAATTTGCATACGAGACTGTATTTTATAGCTATATGCACATCACACAACACAAAAGGCACCACGTGTATTCACATGTTTTAAAAATGCTTTAATGTAAACAGGAGAGTTGTAATACAATTAAATATCGGGCTAAAAAGGCAACATAAGTCACTGTGCAGGGCGGTCTGCAGAGAATGAGGTGAACAAGGTGATTAAGGCACCAGTGTGTCTCCGTACACAGTGCATGCACATGCTGGCCAACAGAACAGCCAGTGGACAGCAAACAGACCTTTTTGGACATTTTAGACACCATACACTCACGACTCTTAAGACACCGACTACATCCCGCAGTCCCGGCAGTGGGGGGCAGTTAGTCTGTGCCGCCCACCACGAGATGTTAGTGGCAGCAGAGCTGGGGGGTGTTCTGGTTCTGCTGGAGCAGAACGGGGGTTCTGGTTCTGCTGGTGGGAGCAGGTCAGGCTCCTTTCACATCTGCTACAGACTGCAACGTGTCACTGCTGGGAAGAGATTAGTCTGCCACTCAGAACAGTCCCAGCAGCAGTTCTCCAGTGGTCAGACCATGATGCTGGAGGAACCCAAACACACGCTGTGCAGGCTACAGCCTAACAGCACACCTACATGTGTGCACACACTACGTCTGCAGAGCGAGATGGTGTCGGGCCTGTATTGTTTTAAAGCATTAAAAAAACATGTAAACCTGAGCAGGAGTGGACTGATTTACATTTAATAACAGAACTAAATAAACCTGTGTCTTGGGTTTTGGTGCACAGGACGCATTTCCTAATGTGCCTTTCCACTAAAGTCATGAGAGTGTGAAACAGCGCCCCCATGAGTTGAGTGAACTAAATATCAAATATTTTAAAGAATTTGGCAACAATATTACATAGAGAACAATGTCAGATATCACCCTGTTGCTATGACATTCAACAGGAACAAACATAAAAAAATATCAAATATCCCCAAACCCATAAGACCTTTCGATCTTGCAATTTTGGCCTAAATTAGCTGACCACCTACAACTCGTATAACTAAAGTACTCTAAGCCGTGCAAAAAGCGTGATAACCAATTGCATTATCCCCTTAAGATTTATATAAAATCACACTGGCCAGCCCGGGGGCTGCTCCCTGTAACTCAGTGAATGTTTGATACACTGGGAGACTCATGTCCTGGCTCTGGAAGACATTACAGGAATATTGTCTGTGCGTTCACGAACAGTAAAGAAACAACAGTATGGGTTGACTAAATGAAGATGCAGACATGCACAAGTGACTCAGGATGAGGAAAACACCCTTTATGTCTCACACACACACACACACACACACACACACACACACACACACACACCCCTCTCACTTGGAGATGCCCAAGCCAGACTTCATGTACTCATACACCACGTAGCTGATGCTGACGGCAGGGATGACCTTCATGAAGTTAGGCAGGATCCCTCGGTAAAGCCCGAAAAAACCATCCTTCTCCAAGATCTTTTTGGTGAGCTTGGTCATGGATACCTGCTCCGAACCCTCTAGAGATGCTGTGAGAGAAAAATGCCCTGAAGTCAGGTTCTGCTACTGATGGTACTAGAGGAACGACTGACTATACCAGGAGATACAGTTCATGCCCAGCAGATAAACAGCACCATGCAGTGCTAAATATAACTGTTTAAACAGAACAATTTAAAATATAACTGCACTTTTAGTGTATCCATCCAACAGTATAGGGTTGTATCTGCTGTATGTCTACAGGCATGAGCCCGTGCATACACAGATTGACATTCATGTTCTTATAATAACAACAACGAGTCAAACAGCGGGTTCCGAGTCCAGAGGGCGTCTACCTTGGGCCTGCATCCGCGTACGTATCAGGGCCAGGGGGTAACTGGCCAGCTGCCCACAGGTGCTGGAGATGGTTCCACACGCCAACAGAACCAGAATCCCAGGGTTGGCAGAGTCTTTCGCATAGCGTGACAGCCAGGTATTCTTTAGGGTCTGGGTCAGAATCGACAGAGAGATAGGGTGAGAGAGGGAGAGAGAGAGAGAGAGAGAGAGAGAGAGAGATTGATCGATCTACTAAGAGTTGTCCCAGTCTGAGATTATATGTTTCTGTATTGTCACATGCCAGTACAACTACTACGTTCATACACATTCCAGTTTAAGACTGAATATCACACTTTGAAGTACAAGAAATACAGGCTCTTGTGGTTTTGCTGTAGTGAATCAAGGTTACTAGGTTTATTTTAATGGCGACGTATTCAACATGGCCCAGAGGTGCAACATTTCTTTTTTTCTACTGACTTAAACCCGTGAGCCATGTTAACCAAAAGGAATCAGATGCTGTCATCCCCAATAATGTAGTCAGGCCACTGACTCCTGTCACTAGGATTCTACGAAACGTGGTTCAGCGTTGTCTGAGAAAAGAGCCTCGTACATTGGGCTGTTCCCTGGTCCTTTTTTTAGTTCGAGCAGGAATAAGAATTTTTTTTAATGTTTTTTTTATATTCAGAAGCCATCTTGGTTCACCTCATACACAGCCAGGTCTATCCCTGCGTAAGGAATGATGCCCAGGATGTTGGGGATGTAGCCCTTATAGAAGGCCCTCACTCCCTCTCTCCTCACAATCTTCTTGGCACAGTCGAACATTCCGGAATACTGCCCGGTCTTCCTCAGCGTTAGCCTGGTCTTCATCACCTTTCAGTGAAGAACGCAACAGGAATGCATTGTTTACATCACACATAACCCACATGTTCCTTCTGTTATCTGATTTAACTTAAAAAGCTTTTTAAATTATTAAAAATCTATTAAAAATGTGGTTGTGTGCTAGGAGATGGAGCTCACCTCCATGGGGTAGATGAGTGTCTGTGCTGTGGCCCCGGCCAGGGACCCTGCCATGAACCTCTCATGAGTCTTGACCTGCCCTCCGTCTCTAGACAAAAGCTTCTTGTACTGCGCGTGGGGAGGAACAGAGGGGTTATCACCATCACACGAGAAACCTGGTGAGCTAGATGTGGTTCTTCAGTGTGCTGTAACAGTGGCAATGTTGACTGAAGGGAAATTAAATACTACATGGGTGTCAGCTTCAGTGACGTTTCATATTTAAAGCTGAGAACATTCTGGAAAGCACGAGTAACACAATGCCGGGTGGGATACTTCAGTGATCTAGAATAAGCACCTTGTTTTACTTCTGCTTTTCTGTTAGTGTGAGAAAAGAGCGGGTTTCTAGAGAGCTTCGAGGCTTTGGAAGGCTATGCGGTACAGTTTTGGTTGTGTCATTGTGTGGAAGTAACTTTACTGCAGACTGCAGGCTGATGCGGAGTAGATATTGGCAGTGTTCCTGGCTCTATACTCCAGCACACAGAAGTCTACAATTTCAGCTTTGGTTTAACAAGTTAATATTGGCCAAATAATGTAATCATGTGTTCTTTTTAGATGTCGCGATATATAACTGAACAAGTGATGGCCCGGTGGATTTATGGCTGTAACACCATCACCATGACAACAGGAAGATTGCCATGACAGGCATATCAGAGGATCACCCAAGCTGCCTCAAGTCTGGTTTCCATCAGACTTCAACTGCACAAGCTTCACAAGCTAATACTCAACATAACTGTATTTAAGACTGTGATAATTAATCCCATCACTTCTAGTAACCTCATAATGCCTAATGTCCTGCACTTTAGCTTCACAAAGCCGCCGTGTCAAACCACAGCTGCAGCGTGAAGCTCAAAACATCACTGTGAGCACTTCAGGTGAAACAGAAAGGTGGTGGTGGTGTAGGGTGTTGGGGGTGGTTGTGTCTGTGGTGATGGGGGGTACTTATATTAGGTACTGGCTGTTTTCCCCATTGTGAGGGGAGTTTTTCCACAATGTGACGGGCATCTTAATGGCTATTAAATCAAAACACACTTCACCTGCTCGTATGCCATGAACTTGATGGCTGTTTCCGGGGCGATTTTCAGGACGTTGACCCCATTGCCCCTCCATAGAGACGTGACTCCCCCCTCTTTAATCATCTGCTTAAATCCACCAACCAGACTGATTTCGTTGGACTTTGAGGCATGTACCTGTAATTACAGATAACAGCAGTTACCCCTCACCCCCCAAACACAGCGTACCCTCCTCTGGCCCGCGGGTCCGTGCTGTGTGTGCAGCAGACAGCAGGCCGGCTCAAACAGACCGCATGTTGTGAAGGAAGGTCATACCTGCATGAAGACTTTCATTCTGTCTAAAGGGGCGGTGCCTGTGCGGGAGACGGCCCCTGCCATCGCCCCGGCAGCCAGCTGCTTCCACCAGATTCCAGTGGACTTCTCCTCTTCAGTAAACTCATCGGGAATAGACAGACTGTCCCCTATATCCAACACCTAGAACAACCAAACCCAGACGAGCCATTACTCACTAACAAAACACCCATCTGAGTTGTCAAGTGTTTGCTTTAATCATTTGTGTTGTTTCAAAAACAATACAAGTTCAAACAAAGTGTTTACACTGAACAGCTGTGAACTGGTTTTAAAATATTTAATGGTGTCATTTCGCTATTCAGCAGTGCATTTTAACAGCAGGGGAGTTGATGTTTTTCTGTTACAGATCATCACATCATTTTAAGAACTACAGATTAACATATTTAACAAGCTGATTAATTGATCACTGCTGTCTTAAATGTCCGGATTTAAGCATCATTCCATATCCGGAGTGTCATTACTATACAGTGCAGCTTCTCAGTTGTCTACCGTACAAATCCCCCATCATCCCCAGGCCCTCACTCAGCCTGGGCCTCATTTAGACACAGTCACATACGGCTGCATTTGCATTCCATTTATTCAATTACATTTTTTTTATTTATTACATTTTGTTTCCTGACTGGGCTGAAATAGTTGACATGTTTTCGTTCTCTCAAAATAATTGGAAGGCTGTAAATAATTGGAAGGCTGTAAATAATTGGAAGGCTGGTTATGAGTCCCAGGTCCAGTTAATCCTGGGATGAAACCAAGAAGGGTGGTTGAACCAGGAGTGGACTTCACCCATCCTCTAGGAGGGACTGGGTTCATGAACCAGCCCACTGCTGCTATGGGCCACAGAAACTAGGATCATTCTGACTAATCTGTGGACATGGAGTTTGTGGCACACCGTACTGACCTGCATGTTTGTGGCACACCATACTGACCTGCATGTTTGTGGCACACCATACTGACCTGCATGATTGTGGCACACCGTACTGAACTGTGTTTGGGAATCACATTTGCTAAGTGCCCAACAAACACTTATGTTGGTTACAGAGTGCTCAGAGCGTTGTTAGTACTGAACATAATAGTAACAGTCATTCTTGGACTAAACTAGGTAAATACATACAACTGATATGTTCTCTGGCTTCCTGAATATTGCAAGAGACAAACAAGTCTTAGTATCAAACGCACATGCATGACCAAGACAAACCTGGAGTTCACCATATGCAACACGTCACACCAACATAAACCAAAGCTCCTCTGACTGCATTCCTCAAAACTCTTATCATGACATTCTGCTGTCTGGGCCTACAGGTTAACACACAACTATGCATCTGGGAGAATGTGCTGTTGGCCTGCTACAGACAGACCTGCACTGCCACTCTCACCATCTGTGTGAGGGTCCAATAGCCTGCTCAATACTGTACCCTGCAGGCGACCATCTCCAGGCTGATCCCAGAACAGCTTAAAGTGAGCTCAACAGGTTCAGCCAAGCAGTTCCTTCTGCCCAGACATTGAAAGAGTCACTAACTCCTGACAGTGACCAGTCTTGACAGGAAAATCCAACCCTGAACATATTTATAGAGATTTGTATGGAGGAACCGCCATCACAACACATAGAAGTAAATGGATGCAAACTATTACTCTAGACACTTATTGAAATGGTAACTAAATCACAGAACATCATTCATAAGGTTGTGGTAGCTGAATATTACTTTACTTCTTTCTCCCATCATTCAAAGAATGCCTCCATCTTCCTCTTGTCTCTATCTTCCTCTTCCTCATCTGCCCTCTCAGTTAAATCAGATATAAACTGCACTCCTGCTTAGGAAGCTTGTCTCCTCTGTCTCTGTCCTTTCTGTGTCTGTCTCCATCTCTGTGTGTGACCCAGGTCCTTCACACACCACCCTCATTCACAACATTCATTAATCCTCAATAACCAGCCAATGACCAGAACAAGAGCCCCTCACAAACCCTTTCTCACAAGTCTCAGTGCATATTACAAATGCATCATCATCATCATCCGATGCTCCTGGCCCCCGGGGGAGGTAATTTCAGACACGGCTCCACCCGCGTTCAGGCAGCCGGGCTGGTGCGGGAGGAGAGCGGGCGGTGGCTTACGGTGGAGTGTTTCCAGTAGCGTATGATCTCCTGCAGGTCTGTGGCAGGGTTGAACAGGAAGTGCTCCCTCCACTCGTTCCAGTCCACAGTCATGGTGCCGTCCACGTCGATGCTGGAAGGGACAGAGAACACAGTGCCAACGCTCATAATGCATCACGGTACATTATGTTTTCTTTTTAAATAGCACATCTATTTGTGCTCCATGTTTTCACTATACAAGTCCGCTAGTGAGGACCAACCAACATGATCATTTGCCTAATTACAATCAGCCTCTAATAAATATCCTCCCTTGAGGATGTGCTGGGTTTGATGTATGATTGCACTCTTACTATGTGATCAATCATATTTATGCATTTTTTGAACAAACGAAGGGATATGTGATTTCTTCTCTGTGTGCATAACTGTGTGCATGCAGGTCTCTGTTTTATCTGTATTACTTTTAAGTGGATGTTGCAGAGCACTGAGAGTCTATGACATGGGCTGGTGCATAAAGCTTTTGTTAGACAAAGTGGAGAGGCCAGTAAAGGCTGTTGGGCTCGTTGGGAGGAACTCAGTCTGAACTACCCGAACGTCTGAAGGTCCACCCCACCCACCGTATCTGCAGTTATTCTGATGATATAATAGCTTGGAGCTGGCCAACCTCTGAAAGGTAAACACCAAACCCAAAACAAAAGCACCTTCTTACTTTCCATTCCTGTCACAAAACTCTTTCCAGTTCAGTCAGAGGTCAAGTTCTATCTCTATGGCATGGGTTAAAGCAAGAAATTTTCATTTGACTGAAATTTTTTCCTGGCAAAAGACAATGCTAGCAATTACTGAAAATGTGGTGTAGTTGGGACACGACCTCTTTTGCCTAATTCTACACAATAAACACATTTATAAAGTATATTGATCTAAACAGCCTGTGTAAGGAGAGAAGAGAGAATCTATGAAGTGACAAAATGCAACACCTGAGCAATAAATGTACATAAATCTGGGGGTCCTCTTCAGAAAACTATTTAAAGATCAAGTCAAATTTAGTGAATCCTGGTGAGTTTTAAAAGGTATGAAGCTCTCTTGTTTTTATCAAATTCACTATTCACAAAAACATAAGCCGTAAGATTACCTGCTTTAAGTAGGTATGTTACAAAAAAATTACACTGGATAGAGCTTTTAAATACAAACAGAACAAAACCATCCATGTTAAGCCTGGTTTAAGCCATTATATTTGACGCGGCGCGTGCGGGCGGCGCGGGCGCCGAAAATGACGTAATCGCGCTGGCTCCACCCGTGCGCGAGAGCCTCGCGTGCTGGTGATTCGCAAGGTCGTGCACCTCTCGAATTTTGTAACTTCGCACGCGCCGCGCCTCAGCACAATGAACAAAGTCATGTTTGCAGGGTTCATACACCTTTATAAGGTGGAATTAAAGGTAAGCATCGGCTACGCTGATGCGTTTGAGCTGCTGGCCCGTAGTACATTTTGAGTGTGCTGAGTGAACGCTGGCGCGACTTGCTGCCGCTGCTCACACGAAAATTGCTAGTTTTATTAACGCTTAACTAAGTTGTGTCCAAAGTTTTTTCTCCTTATCTTTTAAATATTTTAAAGCAAGCCTACATTGTCTGCCTGGACTATTGCTGGATTATTGCTATTGCTATTCTAGAAGAAGTTTTACACCTATGTCAAACGCGACCCCGTGGTCTTTTAACTGCAATGCAAACTAGTAAGATCCACACCTGGTCAGCGTTTGTCTGGATTCTGCTGGTACTTACTCACAAACTTATTCACAAACCTGTAATGGTCTCGCTTCAGTATTCTGTTGCTGAGCTTCTCCGTTACCGATTCAGTCGGTTTGCTGCTCCATCGGATCTACTGCTACACCCGGACATAATCTTCACTCCTCGGCGGAGATACATCCACCGCGGGTCTCGTCGGAATGTTCTTGAAGACTCATCAAAGGCAATAAAATCTATCTGGTCCATCTCTCGCCGACCCCGACGCAACACAGGTCGGACTGCTGACCACAGGGTGCTAGCCTGCCTAGCCCGGTCGGCGAACACCCCAGCTACATCATTTCCCAACTCCACTGTCAACTTCGGTCTGCTTAACATCCGCTCACTCACGAACAAAGGACATCTCATCCGAGATCTCATCACGGACCGTAAGTTTGACTTTCTCTGTTTAACAGAAACCTGGCAAGTAACCAACAACTATACACAACTCAATGAATCGACTCCATCGGGGTTTGTTTACACCTGCAAACCACGTGACACCAGTCGAGGAGGTGGTATCGCGATAATTCACAGCGAGAAGTGGAAAGTCTCGCCAGTATCTGTCCCGACCTTCTCTTCGTTTGAATTGACAGTATGTAAACTGTCTGGATCTACCCCGACCATATTTACAGTCATCTATCGCCCACCAAAACCCAACAGTACATTTTTAAATGACTTCGCCACTCTACTCACACACCTGTCAACCCTGTCACCAAATAACATTGTGTTGGGTGACTTTAATATTCATATGGACAACATAAATAACCCTCTCACCAAAGATTTTATGTGCTGTCTTGAGGGTTTTGGGTTTCAGCAGTACACCGATGCTCCCACTCACTCTAAGGGTCACATTCTGGACTTAATTTGCTGCTCAGGTGTCTCTCCTCTCGACCTTACAACTGATGAACTCCCAATAACCGACCATTTCCTCCTCTCATTCAATGTCAGTCTTTCGATAAATGTCACCAAACTTCCCCGTCTCATTTCTTTCCGTAATATTAAGGACATTAATTTGGATTCTCTCTCCTCCAGTATTAACTCCATATCTGACACTCATCACCTAACCACCCCCGACGATCTTGTTGCTCACTATAATACTGGACTTCACTCTGTACTTGACTCACTAGCCCCACTAAAAACTAAGTCTGTAACTTTCACAAATTCAGCCCCTTGGTTTACACCCGAACTTCGGCTTATGAAAGCCAAAGGACGGAAACTAGAGCGGCTCTACAAGAAAACCGGACTTTCTGCTCATAAGGAAATGTATAAAAATCATATGTTACAATATAAGGAAAACATTATTCATACCAAAACAAATCATTATACTGATATAATCTGCTCTAATGAAGGAAATGCCAAGTCACTTTTCTCATTATATAAAAATATAACCCAAGCCCCGGACTCTATCCCATCTCACCTGTACTCTACTGATTTCTGTAACTCACTCATGTCATTCTTCACTGATAAAATCCGTACAATCCACCACTCTCTTAGTTTACAATCCATTCCCAGTTTTCTCCCTGACTTTTCTCCTCCTGCTCATCCTTGGTCTGCCTTTCATCTTCCTTCTGCCTCAGAAATCTCTGATATAATCCAGAAGCTGAAGCCATCCACCTGCAAACTAGACCCTCTCCCTTCAGTTCTAGTGAAAGCCTGTCAGTCTTCACTAGTCCCTATCATCACCAACATCACACACTCTTCCCTTACCACTGGGACTGTTCCTGCTCATCTTAAGACTGCTGTAATAACTCCGATTCTGAAAAAACTTGGCGCAGACCCCACTGATTTTAATAACCTACGGCCCATCTCTAATCTACCCTTCATATCAAAAATTCTCGAAAAGGTAGTAGCTTCGCAACTTCATAATCACTTAAAAAATAATAACCTCTATGAACTGTTCCAATCTGGATTTCGTCCACTACACAGCACGGAAACTGCCCTTATAAAAGTCACCAATGACCTCCTTATGGCGGCAGATTCAGGATTACTCTCCATCCTTATCCTCCTTGACTTAAGTGCAGCATTCGATACCATCTGCCACACCACCCTCCTAAACAGACTATCTTCCATTGGTATCACTCAAACTCCCCTAAACTGGTTTAAATCATATCTCTCTTGCCGCACTCAGTTCGTTCATATCAATACATTTACTTCTCAACCTTTCCCTGTTACTTCAGGTGTGCCCCAGGGTTCTGTTTTGGGGCCCCTTCTTTTCATTATCTACCTCCTTCCTCTTGGCCATATCTTTCGTAAGCACAACATTAGTTTCCATTGTTATGCTGATGACACCCAGCTCTATTTTTCCTGTAAACCCACTCCCACTCTCCCACTCTCCACCCTTACTGATTGTTTGATGGAAATAAAATCCTGGTTCACTGCAAATCTGCTAAAATTAAACAGTGATAAAACCGAGGTTCTACTTGTTGGCACTAAATCAACACTCTCTAAAATTAACAGTCCCTCCATTGACATTGATAATACATCTGTTTTCCCTTCCTCTCAGATAAAAAGCCTGGGTGTCATCCTCGACAACTCTTTATCGTTTAAATCACATATCAATAAAATTACCCAGTCCGCTTACTTTCATCTACGTAATATCAGTCGCCTTCGTCCTGCCCTTACACCACATACCTCTGCCATCCTTGTGCACAGCCTCGTCACTTCCCGCCTTGACTATTGCAATTCCCTGCTTTTTGGTCTTCCACACAAATCTCTCCATAAGCTTCAATTGGTTCAAAACTCAGCTGCCCGTATCATCACAAAAACCCCTTCATTCCACCATATCACACCTGTACTGTCTCAGCTCCACTGGCTCCCAATCAAGTTCCGTGTAGACTATAAAATTCTTCTACTCACTTTCAAAGCCATCCATAACCTTGCCCCACCCTATCTCTCTAATCTTCTCACTGTCGCTATTCCATCTCGCACTCTCAGATCTTCCTCCTCTGTTCACCTGACTGTCCCCTCTGCCCGTCTCACCACCATGGGGAGTAGAGCTTTTAGTCGCTCTGCTCCCCGGCTTTGGAATTCGCTGCCACCTGACATAAGGAACATAAACTCACTTCTACAGTTCAGATCCTCATTAAAGACTCACCTGTACAAGATTGCTTTTAATGTTTAACTGATCCATGTTTTACTGTGTCATATTTTATTGTTTCTCTTACTTGTATTTTATGTATGAGTTTATTTATTTTTTGCTGTTGTAATTGTAAAGTGTCCTTGAGTGTTAGAAAGGCGCTATTAAATAAAATGTATTATTATTATTATTATTATAAAGCACTTGCACGTCACTTTCAAGGTCCATTTCAACACGTTTTCAATGTTACATTTAATTAAGTTAAATATTTATACATATACTCGAAATGATTCGAAATAATTCGCTTTTTATCACATTTTTTAATGGTTGTTTATCCATTAAATGTTGTTTATCCATGTGCTGTTTAATGGTTGACAATCTTAATGTCTTCACGTTCTCTCATGTTTCCTGGAATTACAAGAGGCTCGTATTTGTTAACGTAATGCAAGAAAACTGTTCAGTCAGACAGATATTTGTTGTGAAACGAAGTAGTTACAATTTCAACATTTTAAAGTACTTTAGCCTAAATTCCAGCACTTTTCAAACCTGGAACACATAGCAACATTAAAATTCTCCTGTTTTTGAGCGGTGTTTCTTTATACTACCACATATCGTTTCGGACAAGACTGCAAAAAGAATGTGACGCGTCAACTAGCCTCCGCCGTTCGCGCAAGTTTGCACGAGGTGTACAGAGTCGCGCGCTACGGTCACGTCAGGCAGGAGGGAGGTCACTTTTCTACATAATGTCCGTAAATCTGAAGGCGGAATGACCCGCAAGTCAATCAAATGACACCGCCGTCATCCACCCAGCGCTGATGAGCGCCAGTGAGAATCATATTTCGGCCACAAAAGATAGCACGCACGCGCGCGCGTGTGGTTTATTATGATTTGACGGATTTTTTCCCCAAAAAAATCAAATGACGGAAATCCGTCGTAGTGACGGAGAACTTTAACCCATGCTCTATGGCAATGCTTTGCACATGCAGTGAGAGAGAGTCAGTGAGCTGTATTAGTGACTCAAAGATGCCCTCCATCCACTCCTCCACCCACTCCTCCACCCATGCCCTCGCTGCTCTATGGTCCTCTATAGTTTTACACATTAACAGGGCACTGCATGTCAGTCTGTCATTAGGTCTTATCACTCATTCTGGCTTTCCAGAAGTCAGAGTGCAAAGTTATCAGCAAAGCAACAGTTACTGCTGACGGTGTGGAGTCTCCACCCCAGCAATGAGCCTTACAGCACTGGTAAACCCTCGAAGGAGAAAATAAATAAAATCAAATAAGTAGTCAGAAAAACAGTAGTGTTTTTGATCAGCCGGTGCACGCATCTGGGCTGGGACTACCTCTTGAGAATCTTTTCAGCATTATCTCTTGATATGCTTACTCCCAAGTCTTTAAGCGCCTGCTGTATCTCCGTAGAATCAATCCGTCCTGTGAAGAAATGTTCCAGAGAAATCCACAGTGACGAATTGTATGCAATTTTCCAATGTCTAATTTTATGTCTAACATAATTACATTTCACACAGTTCACTCACATAAAGTGTACATTATAAACAAGAAAAATTACTTTAGTGATAATAAATCTAAAAAAACATTGCAGGAATAATTGTCTAAACTTGCTCAGTACACTGTGGAACAGACAGAAGTACTGAACCCCAAGAGAAACTCACCATCATTGTTCTTGTCCAGACTCTTGAAGGTCAAGTTGAGCTTCTTCTCGTGTTCCTTCAGGTAGTTGGAGAACTCCAGGAAGTCCAGCTGCTGGTCTTTGTCAGTGTCGCCAGAGGAAACTATTTTCTGGGGAGTAAAAGAAAAAAACAAGTTATTGATTGATCAGCTCTTGAAATAAGATCTCTAGATTGAGCAAACAAACAAACAAAAAAAATCACCACCAACAAAAGTAGTGCTAGCTTTAGCTTGAACACTTTGCACATTTGTTAAACTGTCTCCAGATGTTCAAAGAAAGTCAGTGTTAAATGTAGACCTATACTGAATGTTCACATGCCACTAAAACTTTAATACATGATGCACCAATACATGCAACATACTAATGGCTATCAGTTGAATACTTAATCTATTAACAGATTAGGACTTTACTGCCCATATTTATGACTTGACACAAAAGGGCCTCAATTAGCACGTATAGAAAAATGAAGAATGTCTCGGATCAGAGAGCACGCGGGGTGTAGAGCAGGAAGGGATTTGCTCGAGCACTAAAGGTGCGTCTTTCGTCACACATATATGCGCGCGTGCGCGCGCACACACACACACACACATTTATTTATATATATTATATACATACACACACACACACACACACGAGTGTTTGATGAGAATGCACGTTCATTCCATTTTACAGTAGCACTTTTACAGTGCGTTTCAAACACTATAATAGATACTGATTGCAGTTTCTAGTAGTATAGCCTATTGATTTTTTGTTACACGCCAACGTTGTCACTCGACTGGACCCACTCTGTCGTACGACGCGAACATGAAACAGATCTTTCCCGTCACTGGTGAGGTTTGGTGGTAGTTGGACCGGTTCCTGCCGTGTTGGGTGCGGACAGGCCCGAGGTGGCCCAGAGTCGTGCGGGATGATCTTACATCAGAACGGATACGACAACGGGTCCACATCTCTCCACGATAACAGAGATACGGACACAGCATCTCCGAGATGTGACCTAACGCGTGAGATCTTCTCAACATCTCATTACCTGCACCGCGTCCGCTCCCAGCACGAAGCCCATGGCGGCCAGGCCCTCCTTCAGCTCCCCAACGTCCACCTTCCCATCTTTGTTCACGTCCAACTTCTCGAACAACTCCTGGAAGGTCTTGGTGGCCTCGTCGCTCACGCAGTGAGCCTCGGTGAACACGAACTTCCTCAAAACCTGATACATTATTACTTTAATAAGGCAAATGTGCAGGTATCAGCGCCAAAATCAACGATGGAAAACTGCGGAAAAACACACAGGACTGCGTGTGTGTAGCGTGTGCCGATCGTGTAAGTGCCGCTGTAATCTACTTCCTCTGTGTGTTGTTCAGTAACGCCATAAACCGATCGGTAACGTGTGCTCGCGCGACCCTCGCGGATCGATCACCGGTATTGATGAGCTCGCGCTGCGCACGTCAGGACTGTAGTAAGAAGGAGGGACTAGAGTCGCTGAATTGCGCCTCGGGTTGCCAGCTCGACGGACCCGCCCTAACGGATCAACAATGTTCGGCGAGATATTTCCCCCTTTTTCACCGAGACCAGAATAAACGCGTCCTGTAATCGGAGTGACTTTGCTTGCACGTTGATGTTATATTGTTGTGGCTATCTCTGCGATAACCGTGCTGTAACCATAAAGGGTGGATGAACAAACTCGAAAGTTTTTTTCCTTTTTTCTCTTTTTTCTTTCTTTCTCTCTCTCTCTCTCTCTCTCTCTCTCTCTCTCACTGACTCTTTTTTCTCTTGACTGAAATAACTATGCTGTGACTCATCTACCCCTGCATGACGGACGGTGGTGACAACTGTGTTCAGGCTGTTACTGTAGCCTAGATGTCAATCAAATAAGGTCCCGAGAGAATCCTTTCAGTAAAAATACTCCATTACTGCAAGGAAGTGTGTGTGTGAGACAGAGAGCGAGACAGACAGATAAACAGACAGATTACAATGTCACTGATGGGTTTATTTACTGATAGAACTGCATTACTTAACTTATTGAAGTCATGCTGGTGTGTACCGCCCCATAATAAGAAATATTAGGATCAGGATACCTTATACATTGTAATTTTTAAATAATAGCATTTAAAGCATCCAAAGTTTCTGTAAGAGTATGTGGTAAAGGACACATTTGTGGTTAAACTTCATAAGAGTGTGAGGCCACAGGAAGCAGTTCACCCTCCTGTACTTCAGGGTATACACAAACTGAACATGCTCTCAAATGTGTGCAAACCATACTCTGCTTTTATAAGTGAGGCTGTGTGTGTGTGTGTGTGTGTGTGTGTGTGTGTGTGTGTGTGTGTGCATGTGTGTATTCATGAGAAGAAGATTCTGTTTTATTTTTCTGCAATAAAATAATAAAGAAACAAGGTGACAAACATGACTAAATGTATTTAGTTGTACACAGTGTAACGTGATGAATACCAGGGCATCGTCTAATGACATTTGTCTGATCCCCACACATCCCAATCAACACATCAATCTGAGCTTCAGAGTTTAATGGACTTGGGTATTTGAATATGTTCTTACACATATTGTGCACAGACAAGCAAGAACAAAATACACTTTCGGATATTTTCTTCCAGTTAAATATCTTAAAGAAAAGGCCTTGATACATTTGGGGTTCATGAAACGCACGAGACATTTGTTCAGCCAGTAGAGGGAGCCGAAGCGCCAAGATTAAAATATTAACTCAGTATGAGAAAGATCACTTTAACATATTGAGTAGACGTGTATTTATTCATTTGTGGATTTATGCTAATATTTTGTCTATTTATTTTACTTTATGAAGTCTACAATACTTTGTCTCAAAATGTTTACACCGACTCTGCACTGGGCGCGCAGAAAAGTGGGATCTCAACATGAAAATACTATAATGCGCTTTTTAAAAAGTTTAGGATACCTTTGGGCTTTACAGAATATGGAGGCTACAGTTTAGTCCCACAGTCTGTTGAATTGTCCTCTACAATTCATTTTAAAACAAAATAGGTCATTACAGAAAGTCACTTAACTAATTAACTAGTCACTTAACGAGCTGTTATTTAGAAAGTCCATAATGCGACGATTCAAGTGTACAGAAAGCCGTTGAGATTTGCCACTAGAGGGCGCAATCCTGTGTTCGACACAAACTTTGCGACACGTCCCATCGTCTAGCGGCATAAAGCATGTTGACGTTTGTAAAGTGAGATGCTAACAAGCCTCCCTTAACCACATGTTCAGCTAGTGTTATTTTTCTTACCAGATATATTCCAAGTTTGACATTTATGTGAGCCACGCTCAAGATGGGAAAACCGAAAAAGAAGAGTAAGTATTCCCTAAGCCCAACAATAACATCTAGTCTTCACTTGGTTCCTGTCTAACAAGCTAGTTAACTAGGCGGCTAGCTGACGTGCCAGACAGTTGGCTAACTACGCAGGTGTTGCCATGTAAATAGTTAAACACATTTACATTTACAACAAGCTGGATATCTGTCGGTATAGCACAGTTAGCTATCAAGCTAACATTTTAGTGGTAACTTAGTAGCTAGTTTTGCTAAGCTAACTTGCCTGGTATCCAGTTGGTTGATCTTTGCAACGCCGCTCGTGCTCGCCTGGATGTGTGTGACGTCAGCGTTTCTCTGCTCCGCATCAGGTGACGTCAGTCGGGCTGAACTGATGATGATGACGATTGCAGACGTCATCAAACAGCTGGTTGAGGCTCACGAGCAGGGGAAAGACATAAACCTTAATAAGTAAGTATCTTATTAAGGTAAGATTATCGGTTAAACAAGTATACATCCTCAAATAAAAGGCAAATGTTCACGCATTTGACAGCAATTGTGCAGTTCCCTAGTTAGTAGAACGTAATTAACGTGGAGTACTTTTGGATTTACTTTGTCCTGTCAGATTAAAGACAAAAACATCTGCTAAGTACGGCCTGTCCGCGCAGCCCCGTCTCGTGGACATCATTGCGGCGGTGCCTCCACAGTACCGCCGGTCCCTCCTGCCAAAACTGAAGGCTAAGCCGATCCGCACAGCGAGTGGGGTACGACCACACCAACGTCCTTCACGCCTCTTACTAGTGTTACAGCACAGCTCAACACATCAGAGTTACACCAACGCCCTTCACGCCTCTTACTAGTGTTACAGCACAGCTCAACACATCAGAGTTACACCAACGCCCTTCACGCCTCTTACTAGTGTTACAGCACAGCTCAACACATCAGAGTTACACCAACTTCCTTCACGCCTCTTACTAGTGTTACAGCAGAGCTCAACACATCAGAGTTACACCAACGTCCTTCACGCCTCTTACTAGTGTTACAGCACAGCTCAACACATCAGAGTTACACCAACGTCCTTCACGCCTCTTACTAGTGTTACAGCACAGCTCAACACATCAGAGTTACACCAACGTCCTTCACGCCTCTTACTAGTGTTACAGCACAGCTCAACACATCAGAGTTACACCAACGCCCTTCACGCCTCTTACTAGTGTTACAGCACAGCTCAACACATCACAGTTCACTGTTGCACTGTGACACATTCAGTATGATTCAACATGAGTATATAAATACATATCACTGTTTTCTGACCACCTGTACGAACTGGATATTGTATACAACTGACAAACGTTGCTCAGCAGAGCACTGCTGTGAAGGACGTGTGAGTGGGTGTTGCTATGCGCATGTTGGACACTGCAGTGTTGCTAGGGGCCTCACACACACCTCAATGTCACTGTTGGGTCAAGATTGATCCATCACCCAGAAATAACTGGTTATCAGTTGTTTTGTGGCCTGAAACAGACCACTGAAGGTCTGAATGGATTAAGATGGCTAACCGTCATGGAGATGGATGTGCTGCAGTCTCTCTCTCTCTCTCACACACACACACGTGCATGCAAGCACAGACCTTATTTACAGTGGAACGTGTGTTGTTGATTTCTCTAGATTGCCGTTGTTGCTGTGATGTGTAAGCCCCATCGCTGTCCACATATCAGCTTCACGGGAAACATTTGCGTGTGAGTATACGGCTGCTGGTTAACGTCACCCCCGTTACGCTGGTTAACGTCACCCCCGTTACGCTGGTTAACGTCACCCCCGTTACGCTGGTTAACGTCACCCCCGTTACGCTGGTTAACGTCACCTTTGTTACGCTCGTTAATATCACCCCCGTTGCGTGTGGGAGCATCGTGTTACTGGAATGGCGGACATAAAGGACTATTACACCAACTTGGCTGATGTGGTCATTCATTCACTGTGTGGAAGGAAAGAATCACCTTTTGAAGCAGATATCTTTATTCTTCCAGGATGCAGGGCAGTTCATCTCACAGTGACTCACCTTGAAGTGATAGGTTGAGGTGTTTCTCTCCAGTTAGGTAGAAAGGGCACTCTATCAGCAGGGGTTTGAATGGTCATCACATGATCCACGGCCCTGTGCTTGTCAGTGAGAGGCCGGCTTTGGCAGGGTTCGAGCTGATTAGATGACTCAGGCCGTTGGAAGGTTCTGGGACATACCCTGCCTGCCTCTACACAGACAGACCAAGAATCACAGCACACAGCTGCATACCATGTCAGAGACTCAAATATGAATGTTTTCTGAGATTCTAGAATTGGGATTGATTTGTGTGTGTGTGTTTTGGGTTGTCCACACAGATACTGTCCAGGCGGTCCTGACTCTGACTTTGAATATTCTACACAATCTTACACAGGCTATGAGGTAATTTTTTACGCCAAATGTCACCACACTGTGCGGAGGTAGCAGTACTCTTGCATCTGAATATCTCCGCTTCCTGTCTGTGTGATCTCTCTACTGCGTCTAGCCTACGTCGATGAGGGCCATCCGGGCCCGATACGATCCCTACCTGCAGACCCGACACCGGGTGGAACAGGTGAGTCACCTGACACACAGTCCTGGGGTTCCACCACCAGTTTGGTGTTTTGTTTTTTTTTTGTTTTTATGTTTATTTATTTTTGCCGCAAACCATCTTCACTTTAGATTATCATATAACCGCTTACAGTTGTATGATAAATGATGATTATTGCATTTAATTACAGTGAGTAAAAGTGAATCAGATGGAATGTATAACAGCCCTGATGACACGGTTTAGAAAACCCTTAAAGTTTCTACCATTACTTCAGCAAAACGTTACAGTTGCATAAAATTTTTTTACAGCACTAGGGTAGTGTTTACTTCTGACACCAAATTTTCTGTTTGGATGTATTTGGGCATGTGTGTGTGTGTGTGTGTGTGTGTGTGTGTGTGTGTGTGTGTGTGTGTGTGTGTGTGTGGTGTAGCTGAAACAGCTGGGTCACAGTGTGGATAAGGTGGAGTTCATCGTGATGGGCGGCACGTTCATGGCGCTGCCCGAGGACTACAGGGACTACTTCATCCGCTCCCTCCACGACGCGCTGTCAGGACACGTGTCCAACAACGTGGCCGAAGCCGTCAGGTAACAGCCTCTCTCGCTATCGCCTCCCGCCTCTAGAGGGCGCTGTGCACCGAGCAGTTAGATGTGTATGCTGAGCTGTGGTGCTAAAACCATGGCTTCCTGACTGCCGTCATAACACAGTGTGCAGAAGAGCACACAAACCTTTACATTAGAAGAGCATATTTGATTGCCCATTATCGGCTGAAATGGATCTAGTTATAAGACGAGGAAATGTGTGTTAACATGGGGGAGGCCAGTCAGTGGGGGTTTTAGTCATCGTGTTCTAACAGCAGCTGTTGGCACGTTTCTCGTAGCACTTGTAGAGAAAATAACATTCTAGCTCGTCTTCGTCACAACAGACTCGGGCCTCAGAGTGCAGTTATCTGATTCCAGACCTGTACACGCAGAACAGAGCTGGAGGCAGAACCCAGTGGGCCGAGACGCCGGCGTCAGGGATTATTACACAGTTCTTCTCACACTTCATTCTTAACAGCAGCTGCACTGGCTTGCCTACCACCTTATTTTGCAGTCAAATTTGTTGACTTTGTTCAAACCTGGCAACAACAGGCCACTTATGCCAGTTGTGTCTGATAATATGGGTTTGTAATTTTTTCAAGACAGTGTTGGCTGATGGTTCACATGGCAACATCAAATGCAACATATCTTGGAGTGTGTTTAAGCTGTATGATGCATCACATGGAGCGCTGCTTGTCCAGTCAGTGGCTACTGTAGGCTACTTCCAGCCGTTAAACCCACATTCCAAGAGGACATATATTATTAATCCCACGCTACATACTCAGATAGTGTAACTTGGGGATGGTGAGCACACTTCCAAAGAAATGTCAGTCAGTTCTTGTGTCTTTCCCAGCAGAAACCCCCCCGTGGCTGTTCAGAGATACGCTGCAGTGTCTCCTGAGTCTGTGTGCTCATGTGCAGTGTCTCCTGAGTCTGTGTGCTCATGTGCAGTGTCTCCTGAGTCTGTGTGCTCATGTGCAGTGTCTCCTGAGTCTGTGTGCTCATGTGCAGTGTCTCCTGAGCTTACAGAAGTTTTCTTGACTCAGGAAATTGGGCACATTCTACTGAATCTTGACTCTGCAGACATCAGAGACACTAGTGAGTTACCTGTGTGGGGGCTGCTGAGGTTTTATAGCTACTCTAATGTGGCCTTTCCAAATTTAATGAACAAGCCCTTAATGAGTTTAACGGGGGGTTGCTGGAGTAGAGGCACTGCTGTAATATCCCGTGGGTGGGTGGGTGTGTGTGTGTGTGTGTGGGTGTGTGTGTGTGTGCGCTTCATTATCAAGCTTGGTAAACACCGCCGCTAATGTGAAAAGATGGGGGATGATGTGCAGTGTGAACATTGTTAATTTGAGTGGGTTTGGTGTCCTTTATTTATTCATTTAGGTTGAGTGGGTTTGGTGTCCTTTATTTATTCATTTAGGTTGAGTGGGTTTGGTGTCCTTTATTTATTAATTTGAGTTGAGTGGGTTTGGTGTCCTTTATTTATTCATTTAGGTTGAGTGGGTTTGGTGTCCTTTATTTATTCATTTAGGTTGAGTGGGTTTGGTGTCCTTTATTTATTCATTTAGGTTGAGTGGGTTTGGTGTCCTTTATTTATTCATTTAGGTTGAGTGGGTTTGGTGTCCTTTATTTAACATGAGCCATTATCTTCAGTTTTGCAGCTGTCCTGTGAGCGCTGGTATCGATCACCCCCAGTTTCCCGCTCGATCCACACAGATTATCATACGCCTGTATTTGCTACCAAAACAGCCGCTGACGGGATTCATGGTGTCGAACATGTGGTAAAAGTATTCACAGAATACCACATCACTAAAACAATGCGCTACGGGACAGATGAGCAATAATTGGTGACCACACCGATGACATTGTGGGTCTTATCTCCAGAGTTTGGCACACCGCCGGGTCATGTTTAGCTGCCCATTTCATATGCTAATGCGTGTAACGTGGTTTATCTCCGCGTGCTATTTCCGTCTGCTCCAGTAGAAGTCGTGACGCAGTTGTGGCGGCTGCAGCCCATGGCGAAAGTTTGGAGTGACGGGCGTGAGAGCTGATTGGTGGACATGCCCAGCCTGCCGGCCCTGCACGCTTTATTACTGGGAGGTTTGGTTTATTTATCTGTGCCTGCTGATAAGAACATGTGTGTGGTGGGAGGGGGGGCAGGATTACTGCACCAGCACATCTTATCAGGGTTTGTTGAGATGACACGATTGTGGTAATTGTTCTGTCTGCTAATCACGAAAATACGAGGAGGGCAACGGTTCGATTTCAGCCGCAGCCCTTATCTCTGCAGCAAGCGCGCGCCCGTGTGTGTGTGTGTGTGTGTGTGTACGTGTGTGTGTGGAGGGATGGTGACAGTGAATTACTTTTGCCTCATTTGACTCGCCTTTAAACTCTTACTTTGAACCATTATCACAGGAGATCCATATCGTAAAGCTTACAAACTGAACATGTTCAAAGGAAAGGAGGAAAATGAAGGCCCCCCCTGGGCACATGTCACAGCTGAGGGTAAAACGCATTCAGAATGAGGTGTGTGTGTGTGTGTGTGTGTGTGTGTGTGTGTGTGTGTGTATCCACCCCTGCAGGACCTCTCTCTTGGTGAGGTCATTAGGATTGTCCCACGCTCTGCATTTTGCAGCTGTTCTTTTGATGACATTGACAAACGAACGCTTTGGCCGGTTTGAGCCACACGCTCTGGCCTTGGACATCTCCTCCATGCGGGTGCTGATGGAGGTGCCATGACAGGCCCAGTTATCAGGATCCTCCAACCGCTAGCGCTCAAGGAGCTTTTGCAAGTGAAGTTGGGACACCTGCACAGGTTGGAGCTCACAGGCACATGACACTAGCAGACCCTGTGTCCCTGCAGGACGGGGTCTTTGTTTGTGTGTATGGGGTGTCCCTGCAGGACGGGGTCTTTGTTTGTGTGTATGGGGTGTCCCGTGTGTGTATGGGGTGTCCCTGCAGGACGGGGTCCGTGTTTGTGTGTATGGGGTGTCCCTACAGGACGGGGTCCGTGTTTGTGTGTATGGGGTGTCCCTGCAGGACGGGGTCCGTGTTTGTGTGTATGGGGTGTCCCTGCAGGACGGGGTCTGTGTTTGTGTGTATGGGGTGTCCCTACAGGACGGGGTCTTTGTGTGTATGGGGTGTCCCTACAGGACGTGGTCCGTGTTTGTGTGTATGGGGTGTACCTACAGGATGTGGTCCGTGTTTGTGTGTATGGGGTGTACCTACAGGACGGGGTCCGTGTTTGTGTGTGTATGGGGTGTCCCTACAGGACGTGGTCCGTATTTATGTGTATGGGGTGTCCCTACAGGACGGGGTCTTTGTTTGTGTGTATGGGGTGTCCCTACAGGATGTGGTCCGTGTTTATGTGTATGGGGTGTACCTACAGGATGTGGTCCGTGTTTGTGTGTATGGGTGTCCCTACAGGACGGGGTCCGTGTTTGTGTGTATGGGGTGTACCTACAGGACGGGGTCTTTGTTTGTGTGTATGGGGTGTCCCTGCAGGACGTGGTCCGTGTTTATGTGTATGGGGTGTACCTACAGGACGTGGTCCGTGTTTGTGTGTATGGGGTGTACCTACAGGACGGGGTCCGTGTTTGTGTGTATGGGGTGTCCCTGCAGGACGGGGTCCGTGTTTGTGTGTATGGGTGTACCTGCAGGACGGGGTCCGTGTTTGTGTGTATGGGGTGTCCCTGCAGGACGGGGTCCGTGCTATGGTACTGTGCACTCTTTGTATATCAGCACTCTTTACATAGTGAAGACAGAGATGAACACAGGCACAAACCCAGCAGCAACCCCACTGACTGAAAGTGCTACTTTAGATAAGTGACACTAGCTTGTGACTCCACACGAGACTTAACAGCCAAAATCAGAATTTTTCCCCAAAGTAACATTTGTTTGTTTTTCTTTGAGAAATGCACCTGATGTTTGTTTTTTGGTATGATCTGGTGTGATCTGAGTCACATATACCAGATAAACCCTGAATGGCACATACACCAGAGCCATCATTCACTTCAACACTGCTTAACAAGCTAATCAAGGAGGTCACGCGCTCGTATCAACACTTGTTGAACTGTGATGTAGTAGAGCTGTCGCACACTGACCCAGCTGATTGTGCTTGCTATTTAATTCAGAAATGCATTTTTAAACCATTTAATTATGTCCCGGAAAGGAGAAGTGCTCTTCATAAACTGATTATATTACGATTTATTTATTTTCAAAAGCTGTTGAGTATGAATCTGTCATTCTATGCGGTCACCTCTCACTCTAGGGGATTTGTTTTTCCTGTGTGGAGGGCCAGGAGTGTGTCTGGAGGGCCAGTGTTGGGTCTGGCCATTGGCATCGCTGACCGCACCATGTCTGCTTCTCCGTCAGGTACTCGGAGCGCAGCAACACCAAGTGTGTGGGCATCACCATCGAGACGCGGCCTGACTACTGCCTGAAGAGGCACCTGAGTGACATGCTGGCGTACGGGTGCACCAGGCTGGAGATCGGCGTGCAGAGCGTCTACGAGGACGTGGCACGCGACACCAACAGGTCGGCGTCTCACGCGGGGTGACATGTGCCGCCGTGTCACTCCGGGCTTTCTGCACGGCAACAAAAGCAGCTTGCTGAATGTCAGTGGAGCCATTTCACTGACACATTTCAATGTGTCCTCCAGGGGGCACACGGTCCGAGCCGTGTGCGAGTCCTTCCACCTGGCCAAAGACGCTGGGTTCAAGGTGGTAGCCCACATGATGCCCGACCTGCCCAACGTGGGCATCGAGCGAGACGTGGAGCAGTTCATCGTGAGTATCTCTGCGCTCCGGCGGAGGAACGGCTGCTGTGGGTGGAGGCGGGTGTGTGGGTGGAGGCGGGTGTGTGGGTGGAGGCGGGTGGAGGCTGGGATGTGGAGAGGCTCTTATCATCCTGCCTCAGCTTGGAATATTTACTCCCAGCTGCTTCAGATTCTGCTCTCTGGTTTCAAGTAGCACTTCCTGCTAAAACAGGCTTGGCTAGACTCAACGGTTTTTTTCATACATAATATCAAGAATTTTTCGAATTTGTCATATTAACTCTCACAAACTTGAAAACAGAGAGACTGGAAGGGAATAACCATAATTACAGAGATGTATATTCTCAAAAATCACACCACCTTTGATATGTTACCACTTGTCTGGTAGTCTTGCACAGTGGTGAAGGGTGTTGAACTGCATGCATTGTGCTGACTTTACTCACCGTTACTGACAGGGAAGGTCAGTGTAATGATGGACCAGCTGCTATTGATGGCCAAGCAAAGTTGGTTTACGTGCTGTGGAACTGGACACCTGGTCCAGAGATCTGAACTGGGTACCAAATGACTACTGTTGTCAAGACTACCAGACAGAGGTGCTTGTGGGGATCAAGACTGTGATTAATGAGCTGTGCAGTCACAGCTTGTGGTCATCAGTGCTACAGGATAACATGGTAATTACAGTAGTTTTATTGTGTGTGCGTTTTAACTGTAGCTGTAGCTTCCTGTGCTGTTGTGATTCCTCTTGCGTTCCTCTGACGGCTGTTGGTCACCTCCCGTTTCTGCAGTAGCTCCGCCCCCCTGTCATTTCAGTAGCTCCGCCCCCTGTCTCTTGAATTGACACAGTGATCAGAACTGCGTTTGAGGTGTTTCTCATGAGGACTGTACACACTTCTGAAAATGGGGGGTGTTGAGCACACCACACCCTCGTGTTCCTCCAGAAGATCAGGTGAGGTTGCGAAGTTCTTACTGGGCTTGTTTGAGTTTCAAACGGAAATGAGCTGCGTGTGGGATGAGCGTCGGAGCAGTCTGCCTCCTGGAGCTTATCTCTGAAGAGCACGGCCAGGAGCTGACGGCTACGGCTGCAACAGTCTCTGCATCTTATACGCGCTTTTTCTACCGCTGGAAGGTTTTATGAAATCCACCGAAATGTCACTGGGAAGCATTAAACAAATCCAGGTCCAAAGGGGAAACGTTAATGAATATTTAGACATATAATCTCTTCTGCTTTGTGCCCGGCTGACGCATGCATGGAGAGAAGAAAGCAGTTCAGTGTCACTGACTAAGACACAACGCACAAGTGTTCTCAGGCCCTGTGGAGCAGTTATTCATTTCGCTGCTACTCTGCGTAACGCGCTAATCAAGGAGGTCATGAGCTAATTTCAGTTCTTGTTGAACTGTAGCGTAGTAAAAGTTTTCCAGCACGCAGGAAATGGAGAAATGTAAAAACACAAAACCTCAACCTTTGCGCTGTAGGCTATTGTACAAACGTGCTGTAGACATGACACGCCTTTAACCTCGTCTCAGAGGACACCGAAGGGTAGTTACTGTTGCTAGGTAAAAAGCCCTAATGAGATTCTGTAATAACTATGTCTTATCAACCCCCACAGCATTTACAATGTGTTCGTAGTTTAATTTGTAGGCTTATGGAACGTCCCACTGTTGAAACATGAGATGATGTCTATTTATAAGACATCAATTACATGACATTTGATTGGGCAATGGAGAAATTTCACCTGCTAAATCAACATTGTACCCTCCCCCACTGGAGTAGGGCTGTGACTGACACATTTGTTAACACGGAGTGGAAATGAATAATGTGTGATGGAAAGTGTGTTCTGGCCACCGTGTCAAGGCTCTTTGTTCTGGAGATCTGGGTGTGTGTTTGAATCTCGGTTCCAAACCTGGGTTTGATACCTGGGTTTGATACCTGTGTTGCAGAGCTGTGGTTGCTGTGTCTCTGCCACATAATCCACTTGTTATTTTATTGTGACCAGTTACATTGAGCATTATAACATGCTCGATAGGTGTACGTTGACTTTACAGTGTGAACACAGTGATCAAACGCTGGACAAAAGTGCAAAATCTCATTAGAAATGACTGAAATTACAACAGTAACTATGCTGGAACACAAAGCATGTGGAGGTCAGTTGCTCATCTCGACATGTGATCTAGCCATTGTAATATAACATCTAGGACTTTTCACTAGTGAGACTGTGGATATATTGCGTGTTTATGGATCCAACCCCTTTTCCGCATGCTGCAGAGAGAGGCGTGTTGTGCTGCTGTCTGCTTCCACTGTGTTGTAAATGTACAGGTTTTCTCAAATTGCATCAGTTATCTGGATCTGCTGCACGCCTGTACGTAGGAAAACTGTAGTGCATGAGTTGCCATGTTGATGAATGTCTTGCAGGTCTGTAGCACGTTTTTACTCTGCGTTGGTTTTCCTGAGCTACGTACTGGAGGTGTTTAACTCCAAGGAAATCCGAATGTCCAAAGCACTCTTCAATGATCCACTGCACTGGTTTTGTACATTCTCACGTCCGGGGTTTGCTGTAGCTAATTGGCAAGCAGCAGGCATGACAATGGAATGTAAATGAGGCAGGAAGTGATGTGTTGAGGTGGGGGGGGGGGGGATTGTGGGAGGACGAGGGGCTTTTATGGCCCTCGTCAGTGTCCAACTGTGACACATTGCTTTACATTATCTGGAGGTCTATTATGGGAAATGAATAGAGCACGTTTTATCGGGGGCTTCATTAGCGGAGCGGGAAGATCCAATCTGCAGTGGGGACGTGCGGCGTGTCGGGGGCGGACCCCTCCGACGGGACGCACGTTAAGCGGCAGCGGGGAGCGCTCACCGTGCCAGCGGGTCCTCCAGTACCATACCCAGCATGCACTGCTCCCCCGTCGGCTTCACAGCACGTACTTAGGCAGGCTTTACTGGTCACGAGAGGGGAGAAGCATTTAGAGTCTCTTTAAAATGAGTGTGTACGTCAGTGCTGTTCCTCTGTTGCTGACACAGGGAAGAGCTGTTTTACATATGACGTGAGCTCTTCGAGGCATACTGCAGATTTTGGGTAGGTGTAAAAATTTAACAGCATAGATGTGAATGTATAATGAAATAGTGGAGCACAGCTGGGTGGGTTCGGCCCATCACAAAGGCCAGTCAGTCTTCGTTTGTGTGAGAATAGAGAACAATTAAATCTGTTATGAACAAAGTACTTCTTGTATTAGTAGCATTGGAGCCGAGCTCTTCTGAGCTGTGCTGTCACTAACGGTTGGTCTCCTGTCTGTGGTCTGCATTGATATTCCTGTGGTTTCTTTGATTCGGTACCGTTCAATGTACTGCAGTAATCTGGAGTATTCCTGCCTAAACCAATTCGCACCCCCAGATAATGCCGTGGTTTTGAGCAGAATGCATGTCTGTGTTCTCATTGGGTCTTTTGTAAGCCTCAAAGTTGGACCAGTTAGGAGACACTTCTTGGACTTGGCTGCAACTGTTTTTTGTTGTTTTTTAACACCGAAGTGGGCACTGATTGGCCTGCCACAACACACCGTTCTGTCTCATTGGTGCGATAAACGGTGAGACCTGGCTCTGGCTCCTCCCTGTATCTGGATACATATCTGAGTGATAGCGCTCCAGTGCGAAGCGTTGTGTGTGGGAGGGAGAAAGATTAATAGCTGTGTGCATTAGACTCTGACCCGCTGACCCCCCCCATCAGCCCTCCGCCGACACCGGCACGCTCACCGCTGACCACTCAGCTTCTCCCACGTCACCCGCCTCCACCTTCGCACTCTGTTTACCCCCCCATCCCACCAGCTCCACCCATCTGCTCCTTGCTCCCTCCGTCAGGCGTGGAGAGGGGGGACCTGTCGCTGCTATCTCCAGAGCAGCGGCAGGAAGGAGGCACGGCTGCGTGATAATGGAATCCCATTAGGCACAAGCAGCACTCGCCTCTCCACTTATCAGACTCAGTGCAGGCTCCTCCACCCAACACACACACACACACACACACACAGGTATTTAATTTTGGTTTGTAAAAGAGAACGCTAGATTTGAGCATACCAGGAGCTACAAGTGACTCAAGTAGTTCTCTGTTCTGTTTTCTCTTAAAGTTATGGGAAAAGAAACCTCTTCTTTTTCTTTAACAGTACTTGATTGTCTAACGTAATGATTGTTTATCATATGGACAACCTGAGCAAAACCTGTGAAATACAAGCTGACATCATCTTGATGGCAATGGTTCAGTCATCATTACCATGGTTTCACTTCCACAGCTGCATGATTGACAAGATAATATATCTCTGAGTCAGATGTCGGTCATACAGATACACATTCAAACTCTAACCAAAGTGAGAGTAACACCATCAACGTTTGCTGTTCAAGCACCAAGTGCTGTTATTCCTGCATTATCGAAGTTACTGCCACAGGCTACAAACCTTTGACAAAAAAATGGCACACACTCAAATTCAGTCCCAGACTGAATGAGCCACTTCTTCTTTAATGGCTCCTGTAGATGGCAAGTATAGCTATTAAAATGTTTGTGTAGTTTAACCAACGTCTCTCTGTCTTTTCTCGCTGTTTAGGAATTCTTTGAGAATCCGGCGTTCCGTCCGGACGGCCTGAAGCTGTACCCCACGCTGGTGATCCGTGGCACGGGCCTGTATGAGCTGTGGAAGACGGGCCGCTACAAGAGCTACTCTCCCAGCACGCTGGTTGACCTGGTGGCACGTATACTGGCGCTGGTGCCGCCGTGGACGAGGGTGTACCGCGTGCAGAGGTACGGCACCCACCTTCACGCCAGAAACGGGTTTGACTGAATAAACAAACAACTCGACAGTTAAAGAGGTTTGTCAGTAAGGTGACTCGCTCATGATGACTGAAGTGTTTCTGTATCAAACTCCTTTTGATACTGGCTCAGAGCACTTAGGGACGGCTGTAAGTGCTGACACTGTGCGTCGTGCACCACAGCAGGGGAGCTGACGTTCCTCGCTGTGGTAACAACTCCGTGCCTCTGTATGTGTCATTCAGCCTACAGTAAATTGTCTCCATTAACTGGTCTTCATTACTGTGTTCCAGCAGTGGTCTGGTCTGCTTTTCACGTAGCTGATAAGCTGTTGAGCACAGTGGTGCGCAGTGTTAAGGAGGGTTCAGTTGGCTCTTTTTTCACGTGTGTGTGTGTGTGTGTGTGTGTGTGTGTGGTTGGGTGTTAGGGACATTCCCATGCCACTGGTGAGCTCTGGTGTAGAACATGGAAACCTGAGGGAGCTGGCGTTGGCCCGCATGAAGGATATGGGGACCCAGGTAGCGATCGTTCTCCACTTTGTTGTTTTGCTCTGAAGACCGTACATTGTCAGACAATTAATCGAAACTGAAATGAACAGAATTGGTTTTCCACTTTTCCCTACAGTGTAGAGACGTGAGAACCAGAGAGGTGGGTATTCAGGAGATCCACCATAAAGTGCGGCCATACCAGGTAATGTTCCTTGGGCTCTGAGGCCTGTTCATCCTAACGCCCTGCCTTTGTTAAGCCGTATATTCCTCAGGCAGCTTCCTGTAAATGGCCATTATACGTCACGTGTGGCGCCCCCTCCTGCGTGTAGGTGGAGCTGATTCGCCGTGACTACGTGGCCAATGGCGGCTGGGAGACGTTCCTGTCCTACGAGGACCCCGAGCAGGACATCCTGATCGGCCTGCTGCGTCTCCGCCGCTGCTCGCCGCAGTCCTTCCGTCCCGAGCTGAAGACCGGGGCGTCCATCGTGCGTGAGCTGCACGTCTACGGCAGCGTGGTGCCCGTCCGCAGCCGTGACCCCAGCAAGTTCCAGCACCAGGTCATATTTCTTAAAAAGGGGTGGGACAGGAAGTGCGGTGCTCCTCAGTCCTGCTCTTATAGCTAGTTCAGCTTCATAACCTTGAAAGAGACTTTGACCTTGACGGTGCCGAGAATAAAAGAAGTAGATTAGAGATTAAACGTACGTAAACACTGCTGATGGACCTGAGGATCTGGGAAAACAGAGCAGACCCATGTTCATATAACGGTGTTTACTCAAGCTGGTTGGCTAACTGAGTGAGCGGGCGCTGAGGTCCTTGTTCCAGCTGCATAACCCAGTCTGTTCAAGACGAGCAGTAGCAGTGTAGCTAATGCAGCAGTCGCCAGTTTGTCGTCGTTGATGCGGTGATTAAATTACAAGGAGTTTTCTAGCTCCGTTGCTCAGGGAGATGATACCGTCAGGTCCCATTTCTCGACGCCTAGCTGTCTCTTAATTAGCGCTCCCTACTTTCTCCCGTCTGTGTTTGCAGGGTTTCGGGATGATGCTGATGGAGGAGGCCGAGAGGATATCCCGCGACGAACACGGCTCCAGCAAACTCGCCGTTATCTCAGGTAATCGAGCGATGATCGCAACCGTTTTCCCAGAACCGACGTGGGCGCCATCGACCGATTGGCCTGCCACTACACGTAGCTCTGTTTCATTGGTGTATTCGATGGTCGGACCCAGCTCTGGCTCCTCCCCCACTTTAGTAAAACACCCATGTGTTGTCTGCAGCAGTCAGCTGCAGAGGTGAGATAACAGCAGGGGGAAAGGGAAGACGGTATCTGCGTTGGTATTGTGACGTGTGCCATAGCCTTAGACACCACCTTTGTGCCGGTGCTTTTGAGATGTCTCCGCACTGCAAACACAGCTCCGAATTAAACTATGCTCCGATCATTCCATTAGCACACACTTGTTTACTGGCTTTCATCTGTCCCTGGTTTCAGGCGTAGGAACTAGGAATTACTACAGGAAGATGGGTTACGAGCTGGAGGGGCCGTATATGGTGAAACGCTTGGACTAGCATCAGGCTGCAGGACAAGATGATAATTCCACGATGTTTTTATCATCTTCTCAGACTAGTAGGTTTTTGCTTTTTTTTGCCACAGGCTCTGGTCTTGTTTTTATGTGTGACATAATGATGGTATTAGGCTCCTGAGATTGGCTTCTTTTTTTATTTTTATTTTTTTTTTACAGCCATCATATGGCAGACTAAGACAGTACTAGACTAAGACAGTACTAGACTAAGACAGTACTAGACTAAGACAGTACTAGACTAAGACAGTACTAGATGATGGACACCATTTGCAACCACAGTCAGACTGCACTGAAATCACAGGTGCAGAACCAAATGATCCCTGGAGTCACATAGATCAGTATGTTTGATTTATTTGGCAGAAATATCATTTTAAGTAGCTAATTAATTATGTATGAATTTACTATGTTCTCATCTCAGTTCTGAAGATTAATGGATATTTCATGTGGTGTTTTTAACACAGCAACATTAAAATTTTTTTGTTGTTGTTTTGACAAATAAAGACTTTATCTCTGATCTTAGCTGCTTCTGGTTTTTGCGTGTTGAAATCATTTCAACTGTTGAATGTATTTATCACCTTTCACTGAAATGTACAAAAAGAACTGAAAGGGACAAAAAAACAATTAGTAATTGGCAGCTGTGTGCACCAGAAAGCCCTTTCAAAGTCACACGCCTGTGAGCGGGAACTGAATTGCTCTTGTTGGGAATAAAAGTTACAGTCTGCTTTTATTTTTCGCTTCAACAGCGTTCTCACATTTCAGACTGTCACCATGTCACATCTCAGTTCCATCTCGGGTCTCCTGATGTGGTGACGGCTCTTCTTCATGGGAGACATCGTGATATCTCTGCTGATGGGATTTTGCTGCTTCATTTAACACCGCAATACCCAATTATGTCTCTATCTCAAGCGCCGTGAGTCAAGGTGTCACTCGAATGATGACTGACTGGCCTTTAAAGCAATGTCTGTGAGCTCATCCACACTGATGCTTTAAAAGGCCTGGCATCTGCAAAACGCTTTCCAATAAACTGGAAGATCTTCTCCCATATCATGCAGAAAGTGTCCCCTCCCCTCCCCTCCCACCACGACCCCCCCCTCCCCTCTCCCCCCCTCTTTCATCAGGTGATTAAACATGAGCTGGACTCGTAATTTCCCGGCACAGACTCCTGTTTGTGACTTTACTAGGCACTAACGCTGCCACTGGAACAATGAAGAACAGCCTGATGTCATGTGCCATCTGTCTGGGCGGATCCTCCGGGGACTCCGGGCCCCGCCCCACCTGAGCCGTGATGGGTTCGGCGCTGACTAAATTAGTATAGCGTGGCTTCCGTTCCAGTCCATTCGGAGAACACGGGCGCTCTGCAGAAGATGACATGAGTTCTGCACGCTGCGTATCTGCCAATGGTGCGTGGACATCGTGAACGGCATCTCACTGGCTGATCTACGGACGAGGGCGGGCAGGCGCGAGGCAGAGAGGGAAATGTCACAGATGAGATCTGTGCAAGGCCCTTGCAAACGCATCACCACCTGGGTAGAGGGCGTGAGGTTACGGAAACCTCACTGACCTTTTTAGCGGAGCTGTCTCGGAGTCATTAGTCTCCATCTTTCGGTCATGATTACTGTCCTCCATTAGCTGTATATTGTGGCCTGCTATGAACGCTGTTGGATTTACATCTGAGCCATAATCACCATGAAACCAGTAAACCTGCACCAACAACTTCAAGATTCAGATTCCAGATCCGTTAACCCCCGACACCACTACACAGCTACTAATCTTTGCACCTTTGTAATTAAACGCTGTTCAGTCTTACGTTTGACACAAGCGAAAGGTTGTCTTGGGACAGAGACACGCATCCACACATCTACATATTGAAGTGTAGAGTATCACTACTACTCCACTCTACCAGCACAGCCTGGGAGGCAGAGAAAGTCAGGTTTACACACAAAAGGGCCACATTTATCAAAAACCATAAAGTAAAAGGTTAGAGCTTTATAGCTACAGTTGTCGCTGAAAGCCAAAAACAGATACCAGACCAGCTGAGATGTTTAATAAACATGGACCACTGACATTATTGTAACCAAGATAATTTTGCCATCCTCTTCTACTTTGAAGTCCAAGTCACATTTAGTTGTTGCCGTTTGTCTGTGGCTATGCTGCATTGTGTAGCAAAGTTTGGTGCTTTCATACAACACACAAGGTTTGGCCAACGTTTCCCAGCAAGTAGCACTGAGGCAGACGCTCACCAAAATTGTGAACACACTTCACTGATTTGCACATTTAGCCAAAGAAGCAATAAACAGTGACCTGCCAAAGTCTCAGCAGGGACTGGGAGTACTGGTTGCATTTTGTCTGGATTTTCATAACTGCAAGATTGCACATTCCTGCAGGGGGTGAATTAATTCAAGGAGTGTAATTGACTTTCTCAGTAAATTCAATATCAATAGATTCCTGTCTCTTCCTCCTACTGATAAATGCCAGTTCAACAGAAATTATGTTTTAGGCCCAGGCAAGCATAATGTAGATCAATCACACTGGAAGTTTAATTTCCTGGGGAAGACCGAGTGTGGTCTCCAAACAGAGAAACCATTTGACAATCCGCCAGAAAAGAAACTAGCCAATAACTCCATGGGCGCTTGGGCCGGGGGGGAGTCACATCCCACACCAGTCAGCCATACACACACGGCTACGCCGTCCTGGCGTCTCTCCACGGTCCCCACGTCAGACACGCCCCATCAGTCCAGCCACTTCAAAGACTGCAGTCACTTTGACTGGGTAAAATTGAACTGCCGCACCAAAGGACTTGTGGCGTGACCATAGCGATTTCTCTCTTCACTGTGCTCACAGTGTCTGCGACAGTACTCGTCTAAACCCAATTATGATGTCTGAAAGCACAACCATGCAAAAGATCAGCACAGCTCACTTCTGGCTGCACTGGAAAATGAAGAAAGGTCGTCCCCAACGTTCACTCTCGTGGCTTCTAAAACTAATACAAGTTTGCATGTCTACAGTGAGAAAGACGGGCAGAGAAAGGACACAACTGGAACAAGGTGCTGTATTTTACATTTGACATTTTTTAATACATAAAAACGTAAGCTGAAATTAAGATTTCAGTGTAACATCATTCAATATAGATAAATTAGCCCTGGTGACGTTAAAAATTCCTGATACCATTATTTTTTTTAGACCAAGAATTTATAAAGCCAGTCACACAGTTACTGCATATGGTTTCTGTATATGCAGAAGCCAAGTAAATACAAAATGTACACTCTAAAACATGGAATAACACTTTACTTATCTCAGGAAAGAAAGTGCAAAAACTTGGGGAAAAATTTACAGATGTATACATATAGAATGTACAAAATTATGTGTCTGTGTGAGCGAGAAGAGGTGTAGCCGAGTTGAAGAGGGCGGGGTCTTCCACCAAGGCAGTGCTCCGAGGTCAGTGGGGGTCTACAGCTTGCCGGATCCTCTCCTCCAGCCGCAGGGCAGTGGGCCGGGCGGCTGGGTCGCAGGCTAGCATGTCCAGCAGTAGGGCACAGAGGGCAGGGCCAGGAGGGGGTTGCAGGGGCGGGGCTCGCCGGGCCCTCATGGGGATGACCAGCTGCAGGGCGGGGTTGTGGCACAGCGCCTCCCCCAGCGGGGAGAGCCATCGGCCTCTCTGCACATACGCCCCTGCAGGGCAACCCCAGTCAAACAAGTACAGCCCATGTGGAAAAAACAGATTGAAGGTGCTGATGAGAGACGCTGCTCACAGTTGATTACTACAGCCAGAACTCTCACTGATTTCCATTTTCTCTCAACACAACAGTAAGCATTCGACAGCCAGGAGTTACTTTTTAGAGAAACCAAGCAGCAGAAATCTGCTTTGGTAAGAAACATCATGATTAAGAAGCGGTCAGTTTGGGAGTAAAGTTCACGACTGGTGCACTGATGGTTGGTATTCAGTACAGCACCATGAAAACAAATGTACCCAGTAAGGCTGATGAATGGAAGATGATAAAACAACACAGAAAGCTCTTAATTGCCTTTAATAAATCGTCTGAGACGTCTGACCTCTGTAGTCTATAGTGCTGGGCAGCAGAGACAGAGTAATTACAGCTCTGTTCAAACTGCCCAGGCTTGGTCTCCAAAGCTCTCTCTGCTCAGACCACTTTAGCCCATCACTGGCTAACGCACCGTGTCAATGGGCCCTTAGGTCAGGCATTCAAATGCAACAATGCTTAAACCAAACCACAACGACCATCCTGATGTGGTCAACTGCAGGTCTAGCAGGGATGACTTAGAAGTCATGCAAAAACAAGGCAAAATGACTTCCCAACAAGGGCCAGCACACATCCGTACACTCACCTAACTGCACTTCAGTCTAGAAGGAATATATACTCCATCATCAACACAGAATCAGTACAAAAAAAGCTTACATTTACAACTACAGACCCAGGTCTGACATTTCTTTTAGTGGTTTTTTTGGAAAAAAAATTTCATATTCTAAATGGAAGCTATCATGGATTACTGATAAACCTGGATTTTTAAAAAAAGGCTATTTCATTGTCAAGGCCACACCACACTCACCGAGTTGCTCCTGGTTGGAGCCATCCTCCAGGAAGGTGATCCTCTCCAGAACAGCCCAGAAAAGCACACCCAGGGAGAAGATGTCTGCTTGGGCAGTGTAGCTCCGGCCTGCCCATATCTCGGGCGCCATGTAGAAGTCCGAGCCACAGGTGGAGGAGAGGGCCTGCCTGCTCTGCTCTCCATCTCTGGGGCCAGCCACCATCTTGCTGAGGCCAAAGTCTGCCACCTGGAGCACAAAGTGGTTGGAGGATGAGCACCAAGGATGAGCCCACAAACCTGAACTCGTCTGGCATTACCGAATGAAACGATGGTCCTGAGGGCTTTACTGTTCATACTACAAATTTTAGTCTTTTTTCCATTTCATATACACTATGTAATATGATGGAAAATAATACATTTGAAAGATGCAGTTGTGCTTTTAGTGATAGTCAACAAGGACTTCAGCCACAATGTGTGGAAAAAAATGTCAAGAATGAACAATGGTTGCAGTGAGTAGATCACAAAAATAGCACAGTGCACATCAACTGAACTCCTCCTCCTCCAATAAATGAAATAATCTTACACAGGCCTAAATCAACAAACATAATGACTTAACATAATGCCTAAATCATATCAAGGCAGATAATGGCTAATTCTCACAGACAAACATTTACAAGCATGCTGGGGATCTCATTATATTCTCATGAAATTCATATATTCTCACACACCAGCCTCACTGGAAACATCTACCTCGCAGGTCTAACAGTCTAGACTCTTTTACCATGAACAGTTTTTGTTAGCCTTCTTCTAACCCTACATCAAATTGTAGGTCTCCGACCACAGGACACAGGTTTTGGGTGGTACACAACTTTGACCCATCAGTGACCCAGATGTGCCACAAACCAGTTTGTACCTTGACCACTGGTCCAGTTCTGGTGAGGTGCACCAGAACATTATCTGGCTTGAGGTCTCTGTGCACTATTCCCAGTCCATGCAGGAAAGCGACAGCACTGCTGAGCTGCTGTATGACACTGTGGTTGCACTGGGCATCTGGACACTGGGACAGTACATAGTGGTTCAGGTCCCCTCCATTACAATACTCCATGACCAGCCACAGAGCAAACACCCGTCTGGGCACGTCTTTGGCGAGTGTCACTCTCCGTCTAGATCTTGAGGGGTTTCTCCTTTGGCTCTTTGAGTCTTTGTCCTCTACTCTCCCTTTAAGAACACTCTCCACGAGGTCCAGCGGCAGCCTGTCTGATTTCAGCGGTTGAAGGGTTTTGGGTCCCGTTTGCAAGAAGCAGTTGGAGAGTGCGATGACGTTAGGGTGGTTCCTGGCAGTAGATCTCATGACCCACAGCTCCTGCAGGTACAGTTCAATGCTCTCCGGGTTACAGCACGGGAGGCGTTTGATAGCCACCGTGTCTCCCCGCTGACCCCACCATCCGGTCTCCGTTATGCGGCCCTCAAACACAACCCCATAGCTGCCCCGCCCCACCTCCCGCTGCAATGTGTACAACTTATCCATCTGACACTCTCCTGTTCATGCATCACCTGGGTGTCACAGTTTTAGGGGTAGACAAAGGTTATTTGATTGACCTGTAAAAGAAAACTGTTGGTTAGAAATTGGCTCTCAATTTAAATAACATTCTTTTAGACCTCTGAATGAATACACTAGAGATAATTTACCTAGGTTAGCTAGCTAACTAACCACAGCATTGTGCCAATTAGCTAACTAACCAAACTAGGTTAACCTGTTACCTATGCTAGCTTATATAACGTTAACATATATTAAAGCTAGCTAAGTTATGATACTGGTTTATTTGTTAGCTAGGTTAACTAACCCAAAAGTTAAACTCCCAACACAATAGATTCACTAATAGGTTAGTTAACTAACCGCAATACAATATTGTCAGATTCGCTAACTTGTTAGTTCGCTCAATGAAAGGAATTACTTCAGAGGCCATTTATACGACAACGTTAGTTTGCTTCGGTTAAATCTTTATTAGATAACGCACTTTTGCTTTTACTTACCCATGAAAAAAACAGGAGCGTATTATATTAAAACTGGCAATTGTATGTCAACGTACGGTGTCGCTGGGTAACTGGCTAACGGTCGCTGAGGAAAACTCGAGTCAAATGTAAACAAGTAGCGCAGGCGCGCAGCGTCAACTCAGCAACTTCCTTCCTTTCAGATTTTCCGCGTTGGGCATTGTTGCGTGCGCTTATTGGTCAGATCGTGAGTCTTTGTATTCCTACAACCAATAAACATCGAGGCTTGTGAATAATTGTTTAAATCCCACCTAAGACGTTTTTTCCGTTTGGAACGTTGCCAGGTGGTGCAGACAGGTCGTTTTACAGGGCACGGGCCATTCAGCTTGATACGTTACGAGAGTTCAATAAACTGAACCTGAAGAGGTGGTAGGATTTTCACCTCATGCCTACAGTGTAACCTGGGCAGTGGATTGTTGTATCAAGTAAAATGTTACTGAGTGGTCATATACATGCTAGCTAGGTAGCACCTGAAGTGTTTCTTTTTGTCAGCTTGCTAGTAACATAGTGGTTGGAATTTTAGGCCTTCTGACTTTAGTTGCAAAATTTATATAAGCATCAGTTTCAGAGAGACCCCTAGAGAGATGAAATGAGGAGAGACCAGCCAATCCCATCGAGGTGAGACCAGCCAGCTATCTCCCATCCTAAATGTCAAGCCAAGATTCCAATTTCCAAATTAACCTATTACATATTAAAGTTTTAAATTAACCTATTACACATTAAAGTTTCAAGTTCTAAATTAACCTTTTTTGCAAAATTGTTGGAGAAATTATAGTACTGTAATTCAATTAACATGATGTCATTGTTGAAAATTCTTCTGTATTGTAAAAGCCCAGTAGAGATGTGTTTATATATATATATATATATTCTTTTTCTCTTTTCCAATACACAAGATCCCAGAGGTGCTCTGAGGAATTGGCTCCTAATCACAAGTGAACACCGAAAGTAGGAAATATCACATTGGGGTTTTTTTTTTTGTATTTTTTTTGCTAGGAAAAAAATAGTAATTTCTGTTGAAACATGTCGCAAGTGTTGGCTGTGGAAACACCCTGGAGGAATTTTGAGGTCACACACAATCTTTTTTGGTGTTATGCCAAGCTGATGAAAGCCCTGTCAGACATCATCTTCCTTGTGTAATGAAAAATACTGATATACCGCCCCATATCACATGCTGCAATCGCAACACTCAGTCCTACGTTGCACACCCTCATTAAACAGCAGGGAGCACTGGAGTCGTGACCCAAAATGTACATGCACTAAATTTGAGTAAACGTGCACTAAGCACGAGTAAACGTGCAGTAGGTGTGAGTAAACGTACAGTAGGTGTGAGTTTCTCTGGTGTGGTAGAGCTGGGGAGCAGGAAAAGAGCATTTCTGAAATGTCACAAACATTCAGAACTCGTTCTCTTCTATTAACATCAAATCTGTCACCCTGTTTAGAGTTTGCGGAGACAACAGGGAATGAGACATGCGCAAATGTCTTTCATTCAGACACATTTGAACAAATGAGCAGTGACCCTTTTTTGGGAACTATTACTTTTGCCTGTTAGCATGACACATTCACCTCTAGGCTTTCAACTACTTTTCAAGTTATTTCAGTATGATTGTTTCTTTTAAAAATACACATTTGTTTAGATGAAGGATTTGATAGTCTGCAAGGATGTAATGCATATGTGTTAATGTGTTAAACAAAATAATAAATAAAAGGAGAAGAACATGGAAGAGTACAAAGATGGACATGAGAATCATAAGCCTGCAAGTCAGAAAATCAAATAGCAGACTGGTAGTGTGTTTATTTTTTTGTTGAAATATTACTTTATTAGGATATTTTGTAGTATGTATAGTATCCTTAATTTAACTAGGAAAAGACTCGTTGAGATTAAAAACCTCTTTTCTGAGAGTGATCTGGCAAAGACAGCAACATAAAACATACAAACATACAACCAATCAAAATTAAATACCACATACACAATACACACGATCAACAGGTGTCACATATTTAGACAGTAGGGCAGTTACAGAAGCCAAGTAATCTATTTGCTCTGTCCTTTAAAATTTATTTGAATTTTCCTAAGGTGACAAGAGATAAGAACTTTAAATTTATACAAACTTTAACATATCCCGTTAATTTCAACACATCATATTAGCCCAGACAGTGCCTTATTTACAGATATCCTATAGAAAACCGCTTTCTTTATAAGCAGCTGTCATGTTACCTCTCTCTTAGGAGGGCATTAATACATTATCTCTTAGTAGATTTTCTACAGTCTAAACCATTTTTATTAAGCTTTTAGAATGTGTTTTTATATTTCTGTGTGAACTAAGAGAGGATGGTCAGGGTATGTGGAGATGTTTGTTAGAAGGTGCCAGTCCTTATTTGATACAACTCCAGTAACAGATTTCAATTCTGCATTTCAGAGAATTCTCCTATGTGACTTGAATAGTCTTGTGAGGACTTTGAGAATTTCACCTATTTTACATCAAACTATTTTTAAACCACTTATCTTTTCTTTTTTTGTTCTAATTTGTTCAGATAGATTAATTCATGGGATTGTGGATTGTAGTTCCTAACTCCTACACTAAATTTTATTCCAGTCAGTGATTACCAGACAATCTAGCAGTGAATCAGTAATTACTAATTAGATCCCAGTAGAATAAAGAATGCAGACTCCAGTATCACTTGAAGAGAATAGTAGGTTCCTGTTTATTGTAGATAAACGTGGGCATACAGTTGAGGCACTCTCCAGTGATTATCTGATGGGCTCGGGGGAATTTTATTTGCACTTTGCTAAGGTCACTCACACATTATCCCACCTTTGTTTTGCATATTAACCTTACCATTATATCTAACTCATGCTTATAGTTACTTTTGATACCATTATATCCAAATGAGAAGGTTCTATAAAAAAAAGAAAAAGATTACATTGTTCCCTACCTGGCCGGGACTTTACCAAATATGGCCTTTTTCCTGTGCCTTCCTGCAAACATTCCTAAATGTTGCAATTATGTTGCCCTGCAAGTTATGGGGGTTTTCACTCTCTTCACTTTTCTGTTAGTGCATTTAATTTCCTGCTACCTCAGCCATATTGTGAAAGGAGGAAACCTCCTGGAACAAATTCGCCAGGATTTAAGACTCCCAGAACAAATTTGATTTATTTTATTTCGTAGAGGATTTAACTACCGTACCTACCGTAATATTTAATTTGGAGTTTGAGCTATAGTAAAAGCATGGATAGATAGATAGATAGATAGATAGATAGATAGATAGATCACAAAAAATATGTATTTCATATATGCCAGTAATTTCAGTACATAATTTGTCAATGCATAAAAAAAATTGCTTGTAAAATCAATTAAGGGCTCCATATTAATGACCATCCGTGAGGTCTCGGGACCGAGTTGCTCTGACTGCCCGTAAACTGGGGCCGCGACTCCCTGATGACTCAGGCACACGCTGCTGCCTCTCGTTGCTTCATAAGACAATAAAACCTTGTGCTGAGGGAGATGAAAGGCGGTGGAATGGCTTTCGCCACTGACTACAGCACACAATACATCACACAGGTGAGCGTGCCCCCGCTCACCTAATTGCATGGGGAATTGACTTTTCGATTTCACCTGTGCGGCGGAGAGGCTGCGGAGGTTAGCTTTATTCCGTCGTGTATCGGGGCCTCGGTGCCACGGGCAGGATACTCAGAGTCCTGTAATATGATGTGGCATGCAGTCTGATCAATTTCCTCCATAGCAAGTAGAAAAATTTCTATTCGGGCTTGCATTATGTCCGAGTCCAAATATAGAGCCCCACTACGAGCCCCATGATGGGGGGACATGCACACAAGAGGGATGAGCCTGGGTGATACTGCTGTTGTCAAAGATTATATCCATCAGTCCATCCCATAATGATCTAATCATTATTTCTTGGCATTTCATCCCATGATTTCTACTCAGAAGTTAGGAGCCATGCTCATTATTGTTCCTGTTAGTTTGAACAAAAGCCTGAAGATTGAACCATGCCGTTAGCATATTTAGCATGACTGCAGCTCTTCATTGGCTATTAGTCCTAATCTTTTAAATACTTTACTTTAATCGTTTTCCAAGTTATAACAATTAAACCAACATCACCCAAACTACTATTGATGATGATGATGATGATGATGATGATGATGATGATCACTGAGTTCTTTAGGCTGTTTAACTTGTCTAAGTGGAGCTGTAATGGTTAAGCTAGCGTCCCCCTTTTACAGTGCTTCCTGTCAAACCCTCTAGCTTTCCTTAAAGGTGGTATAGACAAGTATGTTTTTGTGAGCATTGGTGCAGATGTAAATCCACTAGAGCTGTACTGTTGGACTAGGAGCACGCTCACCATTTGGTCCTCCTGCCCCACTCGTGTCAGTTGACTGCAGTATTTCCACAAAGCACAAAATAACTGGATTCCAGGGACTTTTGTGCATATGTTACTTTGCATAACAGGTTCATAGTACATGACTAAAACACTCCATGAAGCAGCATTCGCACTGTGCCGGGGTGTGATTCATAGAGACCTTCAACATCGATTTCATCACTGCGGTGTCGCTGTAGATCCCAAGGGTACACCTGGAGAAACTACTTAACAAGGCAGCAGTGCGTCCTGGGATTTAGATTTGGATCTCAGCTGTACCGTGTTCCATTCAGAACTACGGATCTTCACCATGCATTCTCAATGAAGGGACTTTTGCCCTCCCAAACTGGCGGGTTTTTTTTTACTGTGGAAAACTAGAACTAAATTATAATTAAGTCAAAAAACTTAAATATATTAAAAAACATGAAATACAGATTAATTAAGATTAAGATAATTAATATGACTGCATTGTCTCCTGTAGAGTAGTGTGGTGTATGCAGCTTTCAATACTGTTATTCTCAATGACAATTAACTCTTGACCCTTTTGTGAGGCTCCTGTGGTACCAGCTGGATGGGGCGAGTCGGTGCTGTGGACCCCAGCGAGACTCCGCTCTGCCTCAGGGAGATTTGTTGTTCTGCTCACTGCACCACTCCACTGTGTTTTGCCTCTCATCCTGGTGACTTCCTTCTTAAGCAGAACGTCATGGTGTTTAAGCGTGCTCCTGGGGAGCTGTGTACCTCACGCCTCGTGCCAGCGCGTGATGTCTCGGGCCGTTCCACCTAGAAGATGCGCAAATTTCAGGATTTGGACTTATATTCAGCACGATTCACTTTCTCTGGGTGTTAGGGACAGCAGTGACGTCGGCTGTAGACGGTATATACGTCAGCGTTGACTAAGGGTTGCTGGTTCGGGTTATGCATAATTCCATGCTTTAATGTATCTCTCTCTATGAGAACTGATGAGGAAAGAGGGGGCGTGGCCCAGAGTAAGGGGCGTGTCATTATAAGAGAGGAGAGACAGTGTGCAGGCAGGCATTTGAACACACGGGGAGACTGAGGGTCAGACATTGCTGCCTTATTCTGTGAACGGCTGTTTGTGAGAGAAAGAAAGAGAGAGAGAGAGAGAGAGAGAGAGAGTAGTTCCTCCACGCCAGAGCACAGGTAAGACAAGGTGCAGTCTTCTCTTTGTGTGTGTGTGTGTGTGTGTGTGAGAGAGAGAGAGAGATAGATCTAGATTTAAAAGGGCTTTGCCAGTAAGTGAAGTTGTACTTTGTTTCGTCCATGACTTGTCCTCCTCCTGCAGAAGACAGGCTTCATTCATCATGCCCTGTTCAGTCTTTTCTCTTGTCTTTGTCAGTTGCTATTTACTGACATATTATATGATGTTTGTCAGCAGAAAACATTTCTTAAGCAAAGCCATTGTAGTGCCTCATAAATTCCCTGGTGATTGTTTATAATGACTGCACAGTTCTTTAAATAGCCTGCCGTTTTCCATTCATTGTTGCTTTTTCCGACGGATTGTCATCTTTCATTAGCACACATTAACCTGTAACACTACCATCCCTGAAACTACACCAAACACTTTGCAGATAAGCAACTGTAGTGTTTGTTTCAGTGAGGATTAACATATGGTGTTCTTTGTCGTTGTATTTCATTGTTTGTATTTCATTTGGACTTCGATTTCCATTGGCCACTTTAAAAGTTGTTAAAGGTTCACTTGATCTTTCATTTCACTTTTATTTGTAGTTCACTTGAAAATGGAGAAGACTTATTTGTGCTTTAATGCAATTGTGCGATACAAAACAAATGCGGTCAGCCCCCACAGTCAGATGGGGTGTGCTGCCCTTAGCTTTGATCTGAAACACCTTCCTGACTGATGTTCCTTTGAAGATACTGGGCACTGATGTAGGTCATTTTACCTTCCAACTAGGGCTAATTGCACAGACAGTTACACAGTTTATCTGGAAATCCTGTTTTGTTCTTAGGATTAAAGGAAACATAATCAGGTCACTCCATTATAATCGTTTTCTTAATTGACCGTATGCTAATAAAATGAGATTATTATTAATGGGATTATTAATGGGATTATTAATGGGATTTTTAACAGGATGTCTGTCTGCTCGTCCTCTGTATATGCGGCTTCTGCTGGCAGCATCTTCAGCCACACCATTTCAACAGAGATTTCTGTGCTTTAACAGTATCTACTGTAAAGTGGCGTGTTATAAGTTAGGACAATATTTTAACATCCAAATTTACTCCCAGTCCACAGATGCTGTCCTCACTGAATAGGTACAATTCCCAACTGTCTGATGGCATGATGTTATCGTCTGATATCAACTGTGACAAATCAGAGAAATGCAGCATAGAATGATCAATAATTCATTAAAGTTCCCTGAACATTTTTCAGAATGTATATTTTTTGACATAAACAGCAGAATTTGAGAGATAAAAAGATTGATGTAATCATTTTTTAAAATCAATATTTTATAAAATGAGTTTGAGAACTAGAGTGAAAAGAGAAGGCAGCCTCAGGCCAGTGAGGAGGGGGGGGTGAGGAGGGGAGGGTGGGGAGTGGGGGGTGAGGAGGGGAGGGTGGGGAGGGGAGGGTGGGGAGTGGGGGGTGAGGTGAGGGGGTGAGGAGGGGGGGGTGGGGAGTGGGGGGTGGGGAGTGGGGGGTGAGGTGAGGGGGTGAGGAGGGGAGGGTGGGGAGTGGGGGGTGAGGTGAGGGGGTGAGGAGGGGAGGGTGGGGAGTGGGGGGTGAGGTGAGGGGGTGAGGAGGGGAGGGTGGGGAGTGGGGGGTGAGGTGAGGGGGTGGGGAGTGGGGGGTGGGGAGTGGGGGGTGAGGTGAGGGGGTGAGGAGGGGAGGGTGGGGAGTGGGGGGTGAGGTGAGGGGGTGAGGAGGGGAGGGTGGGGAGTGGGGGGTGAGGTGAGGGGGTGAGGAGGGGAGGGTGGGGAGTGGGGGGTGAGGTGAGGGGGTGAGGAGGGGAGGGTGGGGAGTGGGGGGTGAGGTGAGGGGGTGAGGAGGGGAGGGTGGGGAGTGGGGGGTGAGGTGAGGGGGTGAGGAGGGGAGGGTGGGGAGGGGGGGGTGAGGTGAGGGGGTGAGGAGGGGAGGGTGGGGAGGGGGGGGTGAGGTGAGGGGGTGAGGAGGGGAGGGTGGGGAGGGGGGGGGTGAGGAGGGGGGGGTGGGGAGGGGAGGGTGGGGAGTGGGGGGTGAGGTGAGGGGGTGAGGAGGGGAGGGTGGGGAGTGGGGGGTGAGGAGGGGAGGGTGGGGAGGGGGGGGTGAGGAGGGGAGGGTGGGGAGTGGGGGGTGAGGTGAGGGGGTGAGGAGGGGGGGGTGGGGAGTGGGGGGTGAGGTGAGGGGGTGAGGAGGGGAGGGTGGGGAGTGGGGGGTGAGGTGAGGGGGTGGGGAGGGGAGAGTGGGGAGGGGAGGGTGAGGTGAGGAGGGTGATGGTGGTGAGGAGGGTGAGGTGTGAGGAGGATGGTGATGGAAGGGGATGGTGAGGAGAGGGGAGGGTGAAGAGAGGGGTGAAGAGGGTGAGGAGAGGGGAGAGTGAAGAGAGGGGTGAAGAGGGTGAGGAGAGGGGAGAGTGAGGAGGATGGTGAGGAGAGGGGAGGGTGAAGAGAGGGGTGAAGAGGGTGAGGAGAGGGGAGAGTGAAGAGAGGGGTGAAGAGGGTGAGGAGAGGGGGGAGTGAGGAGGATGGTGAGGAGAGGGGAGGGTGAAGAGGGTCTTCCTGCTTTCCTGTGACATACACCTTTTCTTTTTCATCTGAACCGAAGTGTCCGTCTGTAATTCCTGGCCAATCATGAAGCCCTAAGCATGCACTTGGAAAATGCGTGTCAAAGGAGCACTGCTACTGCAAACAGTCCAGTCCTAGATCATTCATAAAAAGAGACTAATATAATATCTTTGCGCATTTGTGAGTGGGCTTATTCACATATTTTCACCAGATTTACCACCAGCGTTTGCAAAAGAACAATGTACCCAACTAATAGGCTCTGTTATGAAATTAATTGGATTTATCACATTTACAACATGGGCTCAAATGTGACTTGCCATGTTTTCCATGTAATTACTTTGAACATGTTATATTGATTTTTCTTTGCAAAAGCCAATAGGAATAATGGACAACATCTATCAGGATTTAAGTGCCGCAGGTACGTCTGGAATCTGTTGAGGCAGTTCGTGTGTGCAGAGATGTCAATATTAAATCTTGGATGTGAAGAAATGTAAATTGTGATTGGCCGCACGTGTCTCGGAGGAAGCAGGAGACAGCCCTTGCCCTCCCTGCCTGGCATGAAGACGGTTGGGGGTTGGTGGGCATTCAACAGGCAGAGTTGGCCTGTTGTAATTTCGTCACTAGGGCCTGGTGACAGTTTGACACTGTCCCTGCTCCAGACGCACCGAAACTGTCCCCTGTGTTTCCTGATAAGTCTGTCTGTGATCTGTTCCAATTAAAGTGGAGACATGCTTCTTGCGAACCTTAGATGCCCCCTTGGGCTACGAGGAAATACTGCAGTACTACGTACACGTGTCCAACAAACTGAAAAGAACAAAACAGGGCAGGTCTTTCATCACTTCCTTATCTGCTCATCCCGCTTTTACAGCACCACAGTGGTATGCGGAACCCAGTTGCTTGGAAATATCTTAGCTGGTCGACAGTTTCATAACTGCTGGGTTGGGGAGGGGTGAGTGAGTCTCCAGTGCCCTTTTTCAAGTGTATCCCCCAATTGTCCTCCCCCCCCACTGTGTCACATTAGCCTGTTTATGACATATTCCTCTGCTATTGTCGCAGGCGCTGGGAGGCTAATGCAATAATCGTTGTTGCTTTAACGGTGGAGAAAGAAGTAAAGTGGAGAGGAAATAGAATGATAAAAAGTAGCATAGTAAAATTTCCGGCTTCGCTACAGACTCTGTTGCCCCGAGCAATCAATGCACTCTCAATTAAGGCGACTGTGTAAATGCCCGACCGAAAATGGTTATGGCGATAAGAAGGGGCCTGATGGTTGTAATGTGATGGTGCTGCAAAGGGCAAAACGAATCTGCTGGATGTAACCCAACAGGTGGGATAACACTTAACATAACAGAAATGAAAGGCATTCAATTTACGGGTGGGGAAATAGGGGAGCGGAATTCTCGCGGTGAGGGGGGCGGGGCAGGGGGTGTGGCATGGGGCCAGGGGGCGAGGAGGATTGCAGTTCTGAGAATGACCGAAACCCAAAACCCCAGGTCTCAATATACGGTCTCCCCTTTGTGACTCCAGTTTTGGGCTTGGTGTGCCAATGTGTGAGCACACGCACCACACACAAACCAGAAGGACACCCCACAGGCTGTCAGACGGCACAATGAGGGCACGCAGTCTCGCCCGTCTGACCCACCCATGGCGCAGTTCAATCAGCCGACGGACAGCGGCTCGGGTTGGGGGGCCGAGTGAAAATGAGCATGGCTGTTTATTGAGTCTGATACCATCAGAGGAAGGCTCCTCTGTGGGAGAAGGTGAGCAGGCAGCACTAATCGGATTAGGATTGCCTCAGATTAGTTATTTCACAGCCCGCCACCCCCTCCCAGCCCCCTGCCCCGAGGGCAATTGGGCAGCGGTGTACAATCAGAGCATCTCAGCGGTAAGGGAGGGGCCTCGCAGCAGAGAGACACACACAGGCACCTTTAACGTGATTGGTGGAGGTGTCAAAGACGAACCCACAACCCCCCCGTGTTGGAATACTCACTGAGGGTTATTCACCGATGTCTCTGTGTGCTAATATGTATGAAGTCAGTTCCTAAAGCCTGCTTCCTGCGCATCTGGGTCTTAGGACAACATCCTTATAAAAGAGCAAAGAAAGCATCCCGAGGGTCTTGTTCTGAAGCTTGTGAACTGGTGGATCAAGTGTGTTGTAATGTATGCCATGAATGTGTTCTTATAAGTGTGTTGTATGCCATGAATGTGTTGTTATAAGTGTGTTGTATGCCATGAATGTGTTGTTATAAATGTGTTGTATGCCATGAATGTGTTGTTATAAGTGTGTTGTATGCCATGAATGTGTTGTTATAAGTGTGTTGTATGTCATCAATGTGTTGTTATAAGTGTGTTGTATGTCATCAATGTGTTGTTATAAGTGTGTTGTATGTAATCAATGTGTTGTTATAAGTGTGTTGTATGCCATGAATGTGTTGTTATAAGTGTGTTGTATGTATTCAATGTGTTGTTATAAGTGTGTTGTATGCCATGAATGTGTTGTTATAAGTGTGTGGTATGCCATGAATGTGTTGTTATAAGTGTGTTGTATGTCATCAATGTGTTGTTATAAGTGTGTTGTATGTAATCAATGTGTTGTTATAAGTGTGTTGTATGTTATGAATGTGTTGTTATAAGTGTGTTGTATGTTATGAATGTGTTGTTATAAGTGTGTTGTATGTTATGAATGTGTTGTTATAAGTTTTCGGAGCAGTGTTAATAGTGTAGCCGAGGGAAGAGAGAATTGTGATGGACTTTTGCCTGTAGGGTGTAATCAGCCCTGTGTGCTTTTAATTCCCTTATTATCTCTGAAAAACACATTTAATAAGAGATTATACGAGGGGAGATAACAACACAAAAGAGTTTCTATCAAGTAACTTACATTAATGGCGCATGGGGTTTAATTGGTCGGAAAGTGCTTTCTGATAATCCCGCCATCCACAGTAGCCAGGACGGCCACGCCCACGCACAGGACGGTAATCATTCCTTCAGTTTGTGTTGACTGAACAGAACATCTTTAACGTTCCATCCAACATCATCACAGTTGAAGAGATGATTTTTGGTAATGATTTTTGTCTTGGCTTTCATCTCACTGTAGGCTTGACATGTGTGTATACAGTCATGCATTTCTGCATGTCTGTGTGTGTGTGTGTGTGTGTGTGTGTGTGTGTGTGTGTGTGTGTGTGTGTGTGTGTGTGTGTGTGTGTGTGTATGTGTTTTGGCTCTAATCTCACCGTGACATATGCGTGCTGGCGGAATGAGTGAGTCAGAGTATGACAGGAGGCATTTTCTACTCTCCCACTCCCTCTATCTGTCCCTCTCTCTTCCTCTTTCCCACTCTCTCTCTTACTCTCTCCTACTCTCTCCTTCTCTCTCTCTCTCCCCCACACTTTCTTCATCTCTCTCCCTCTCTCTTTTCCTCTCTCCCTTTCTCTCTCTCCCAGTCTCTGTCTCTCTCTCTCCCTTTCCTCTCTCTCTCTCTCTCTCTCTCTCTCCCCTTCACCCTCCCTCCCCCCCTCATTTCTTCCTCATTACGCCACACACAGTAATTCAGACATCAATTAAGGCCCATGATGAGTTTCGTTAATGAACTTTAAAATGGGGGGAAAAACAGATGGTGAATATTTAATTTTAACATTGCCAACAAAGTATGTGCTTAGAAAGAATGATCCTAACTGCTGCATTACAGTGGTCATAAAAACGATCATGTTGGCAAAGACATGTCATTGGTCCACTGCGGTGGAGATGAGATGGTGATCTCTGGTGAGTCCATGGTTCAGGAATCATGTCAGTGGTCCACCATGGTGGAGGTGAGATGGAGATCTGTGGTGAGTCCATGGTCCAGGCCACAGGTCTGCTGCTGTGTTGGCATGTATCTGACAATATTCAACATTTGATCCTGTTTGACATGGACTCCTATTTGCATACTTAAAGATGCCTAGTGCAAGAAAATACCACTTCTCATGCATAGTGATGACAGTGTCCGTGACAAAACTGCTCTGTTGCTGAGGATAGGAATGCTAATGGGTGTTAAGCAGTGGCTCATGAAAATAACTGAGGAAATAGCTTGGAAATCACTAGACAATTTCCATCATCTGAAAACTAACTAACTACATCCAACTTCAAGTACAGCCAGCTGATTCAGAAATTATCTGCAAGTTTATGTTGATGTTTCTTAATTATATGATTTTCTGTTAATGGAGTTCATTAAAGGGAATTCATGGTGGTAAAGCTAAAATACTAAATAGTTGGTTCTTTTTTTGTAACAGTGTAAAGCAAAGAGGCATATTTATTTTATTTATTTTTATCAATTTTGGCTGTCAGATTTTACTAAAGTTTTAATTTCTGAATTAAAAACTGAACTAAAATTAAATTTAATCAGTAAAAAAAAAATTAAAGATGGGAATCTAAGTAGCTTCTCCATTCCTCACCATTAAAAATTATATTAGATAGTCTTTAACTTGAGTGAAATAAAGTGTAAATATTATAAGTACCCTTTTTCATACATTAACTGTAGAAGCCAGCAAAGCCTTCGGTTTGGCATGTGGCGTACTCTTTAATTCTCTGCCTGCTCATTCCTTCCATTCAGCGAATCCTGCTTGTCCCACCGTCCGATTCCAGCGTCTTCCGTGAACAAGCCATGAAGAGCCCACTGTGGAGCCTCCTGTTTCTGAGTCTATGTGTCCCAAGTCGCAGTGACTGTCATGGGGATTGTTTAACCTGCGGCCTTCTGCTGTCTCAACACCAAGCGTTCAGCACCCTTGTGAGTGACCTGTTGCGTTCTCACCATACATCCATCCATCCAGCTCTTTTTCTGTCATTGAATCTGTCTGTCTCTCTGACTTCTCTATTTCATTCTTTAATGTGTGTAGATCAGGCAACGTTTATGTAAAAATAAGTTAATACATCATTATTCCACTATTTCACTACCTAAAAAGGACAGACTCTTAGTCAAGCGTGTCTCATTTACATGAGATTTGGTCCAAACGGGCTATTGATGCCAGAACAGGTGCGCTAATCAAGTTGCTAATGGCTGTGTAGCCCCCAGCAGCTGTGGCTGAGGTGACGTGATAACAGACCTGACCGGAGGAGGGTTGCCAGTGCTGTAACTTGGTGGTGGAGGTGGGGTTTTGAGGGGTGGGGGTGGGGCTTTGAGGAATGGGGGTGCGGCTTTGAGGGTTGGTGGTGGGGCTTTGATGAATGGGGGTGGGGCTGTGAGGGCTGGTGGTGGGGCCACATGGATTCCAATGAAGACCAGATGGGCCCCTTGTATTTGAATTATGAAATGACAAAGCCCTTACACCATCATCCACCCTCCCTCTTGTTTACGTCAGCATACCTGTCCTGTGCACACATAAACGTGCACAAATCCTTTCTAATTCTCCTCATTCACAGTTAATGGAGAAACCCATTTATCTGGTGCCAAACATCTACACCTGTCTCACACACGCACGCACGCACGCACACGCACACACACACACACACACACACACACACACACACACACACACACACACACACACACACATGCAACACCAGCCGATCACGTCTGAATCTCCTGCATGGTGCTGTGCCTCTGAAAACCCGCTGCAGCATGCATTCCATTTGCAATGGATAATTAAGTCCTCTGGATAGAAACATGGCTCTGCTGGTCAGGTGCTCTGGGGCTTCCGTTCTTTATGGTCTTTTTTTCCCACCAGTGAAGATCTCTATTTCATAACTAATAGGCAGTCTGCCTCACTTAGCAAAATGATATTGCCCACTTACAATGTCCCAGAGCTATAGTGAGGATTTATGTTCTGTCATTTTTTTCCCTTGAAGCACCAGGAATAACTCGTGTCATTTCAGTGTGATCCAGACTCACCTGTCTAACCCACCTGTGTCCCTGTTGTCCCAGCAGGTGTGTCTGCTAGAATGTGAAGCCAGTCCGCTTCACTCGCTCACTTGGGACCTGTGCTTCCAAGCGGTGGGTCTGAACCCACCACCAGAGGGCGCCGTGCGAAGGCGCACCGTCGAGGAGGGAATGGAGCAGCCGGCCGCAGTGACCCCCGAGGACGAGAAAGACGTGGAGGAGTCGGAAGTGCTGGAGAGATTCCACCACGCCGCACAGACCCTCGCCAGCCGGCAGACTTCTGAGGAAGCGCTGCGCTCCCAACGGTCGGGGACCCCCTATGGTTTTGAGCTTGACTCCAGCATGGAAGAGGAAGAGAAAGAGGAGGAGGAAGAGGAGCAGGGCGGGGCTTATCCTGGGGCTGGGGCGGAGCCAGGTGCTGACTCCACCCTCGACCTGTCCAAACGCTTCGGGGGATTTGTTAAGGGCCGGCACAGTTTCCGGAAGCTGGTGAGCTCCGGACGGCCCTTGCAGAAGCGTTACGGCGGCTTCATAGGAATCCGCAAGTCGGCCCGAAAGTGGAATAACCAGAAGCGGGTAAGCCAGTTGCTGAGGCAATACCTGAGCCTGACGTCGCGCTCGGGCCGCTACCCCGCCCCCGCCGCCATCCGGCAAAAGAGCGGAGTGTAAACACCCCACAGACACGCCCTCTCCACGTACCTCTAAGCCCCGCCCAACCCCCTCCAGATGAGCTTGAAAATATTACAAGATATTGTGTTGATGCTCACTGAGGAATGTCTTCTGTTTGTTTGCTTGTTTTCACCATTGACATTTCAATGAAACAGTAAACCACTGAGAACAAATTGATGAAGGTCGTTGTGCTCAGTAATTCAGTCCTAATTCAGTAGTCAGCACGCTGTTTGTCTTCAGTTTTCGGAGCTGGCTGTCTACATGCTAGGTTAACTACGGCAAAAATAAAAGAAACACACTGAAACTTAATTTGAGCATGTGCATCAGTATCAGGAAGAAGGAGCTTGTGGATGTGAGAGGGATTTACAGCGCACTGGCAACGTTGGCTTGTTCCATGAATGTCATGAGATAAAAAGCACTTTATCTTTTATCTTTCAACCTTGCACATCATTGATCACTCGGTTATTGGCGTGAAGGACATCCGGGGTGTTTGGGGGTGTTGAAGCAGCCATCGTGCATGGTTGTTTTTCTCTTTTATCTATACCTGATATTTAAGACCCTCCTCCAACTCATGTGAGAAGAACTTTCATTAATAGTCTGACTGACACGTCTCCTAATCGTAACATGCAGTGCACTGCCCAGAATATGAGTAATATGTTAAGCACTACATGTTGGCTGGGGAGCCATTTTAGGCAACACCTGAGCCTAGAGTGGTTCTTCACTTTGGGGACTGGAGGATCGTACATTAAATCCCATGGAGCAACGCTGCCCTCTATAGTTCACACAACGCAAGCTCTAGGGTTTTTTTTGTGTAAACCAGGGACCTACTCACATAAAACCAGAGTGGTTATCTGGATCCATTTATGAGCTTTGTATCAGCGTAACCAAGCTCCTGGATCAGCCCTTAGCAGCTGCTCCGCCATGTTCCATTTATAGCATTCTGATTACAGATCATTTGAAATTCAGGTTCATATCAACAGCTAATAGATGGAGTCTGCATGTCTTTTACACACTACCTATTGCTTGTACATTAACATATGCAAACAAAATTACTTGTGTTTCATTTTTCATTGTTTTAGTATTCCTTTGTGAAAGTCACTGGATTAAACTTTGGCCATTTACATTAGGTGGTCTACCAGAAGACACAGAATGGGCAGTCTGGAAAGTCCATGACAGTATTGTTCATTTATATGTCATTTTGGCTTTGTGAATAATGTATATTTAAGACCACATTACATTTTGGCTTTGTGAATGATATACAGGTCAAAAACAGCTTGCAGTTAATATTCAAAAGTAATATTTTCTTTTAGGCCTTCCAACTTGTACATTAAATGCACATGAATATCAATAAAATAGTTTACTATCTCTCTTGTGATTTGTCCTGCAACAAACCACGTCTCAAATTTGCATATTTTATAATGTGATTTTTTTTATTTTCCTTAAAAGTACCCTCTTTTTGCACACAACAATATACCGTAACTTGGTTTCAAGGGTTTGACCCATTAGAAGAATCAGATTTTAATACTGTGAATGAGGACAAGATTTACAAAAGGAACCATCCCAGCGTGGTGTCAAGGTAACATCTAAACAGAGCCCCTTTGAATCACCATGGCAATAGCACTTTGGTATGCAATCATAGGTTATAGCTGCTCTTAGACTCTTTCATACACTCTCTGAACGTCAGAACAACACTCTCTGAACGTTCAAACAACACTCTGAACGTCAAAACAACACTCTCTGAACGTTCAAACAACACTCTGAACGTCAAAACAACACTCTCTGAACGTTAAAACATCTGTCACTAGTTGCATACACCACTCAACCAATCACATTATAGCTTTATATCTGGCAGTTCAGTTTGATTAGGAAGCGCGTCAACACATTAAAAAAATAACAAAATTTGACTGATCACATAAATCTGAGTAAATATACATAAAGCAAATACATCACACTAGAAAATACATCACACTAGTAGACCTTTCAGGCTGAGAAAACAGCAATAGAAAAACAATAAAAAAAACAACGTACCAAAATCAACAATCACTTAATCACATATTCTCAGGGGACAATGAAGTGCAGGACCAAGTGAGTTATCCCAGTATGGAGATCATCCCAGTATAGAGATGATCCCAGTATGGAGATCATCCCAGTATGGAGGTGACATGTCTGTTGTCTTTTTAAAGGAAAGGGGAACGTGTGGGGTCAGGACCTCACTACACACCGTCTCGACAAGGTCTTTCCATGTCACAGTCTCATCAGGACCTTACCACATCACACAGTCTCATCAGGACCTTACCGTGTCAGTCTCATCAGGACCCTACCATGTCACAGTTTGATGAGGACCCTACCACACCACAGTCTTATCAGGACTCTACAATGTCACACTGTTTCATCAGGACCCTACCACACCACACAGTCTCATCGGGACCCTACCACACATCACAGTCTCATCAGGACCCTACCACACATCACAGTCTCAACAGGAACCTACCACACCACACAGTCTCATCAGGACCCTACCACACCACACAGTCTCATCAGGACCGTACCACACCACACAGTCTCATCAGGACCGTACCACACCACACAGTCTCATCAGGACCGTACCACACCACACAGTCTCATCAGGACCCTACCACACCACACAGTCTCATCAGGACCCTACCACACCACACAGTCTCATGAGGACCCTACCACACCACACAGTCTCATGAGGACCCTACCACATCACACAGTCTCATCAGGACCCTACCACACAACACAGTCTCATCAGGACCCTACCACACCACACAGTCTCATCAGGACCCTACCACACCACACAGTCTCATCAGGACCCTACCACACCACACAGTCTCATCAGAACCCTACCACACCACACAGTCTCATCAGAACCCTACCACACCACACAGTCTCATCAGGACCCTACCACACCACACAGTCTCATCAGGACCCTACCACACCACACAGTCTCATCAGGACCCTACCACATCACAGTCTCAACAGGACCTTTCCGTGTCATACAGTCTCAGCAGGACGTTATTACATCACAGACTCAACAGCTTACACCAGCACTCACTTGGCAGGAAAAGATAACAAAACATTTTCATAGGAAAAAGCAAAAAATATGTACAAAAGTGAAAAGGGCTGTGGCCTCTCCAGCGCCGGGGGTGGTTGGGGGAGGGGGGAGAGAGAGCAGGAGTCTCGCGTCTGTCCTGTGTGTGGTGGTGTTTGTCTGGGTTTAGTCGGGGAAGCGCTGACACGCCTTCTTCCAGCGGCAGGCCGTGCACCACTGATCTCTGCGCTCCACGCCGTACACTTTACGGCACTTTTTGGCTTCGCCCCGGACCTTCCTGTAGGCGCACACACACACACACACACACACAAACATACAGAGAGTGTATGAGAGGAACACACTAATACTCGAGTATGATAAAAGGCAGCATAATAACTGTGAATGAATGCTGTAGCTTTGCTGAGCTAAGTACTTTGCACAGTATCCTCATATGCAAATTAATAGTTAATCATATTCTAAATAGTTCATGCATATTAAAAAGTGATGGTATGGAGATCATCCCAGTATGGAGATCATCCCAGTATGGAGGTGACATGTCTGTTGTCTTTTTAAAGGAAAGGGGAACGTGTGGGGTCAGGACCTCACATCACACAGTCTCGACAAGGTCTTTCCATGTCACAGTCTCATCAGGACCTTACCACATCACACAGTCTCATCAGGACCTTACCGTGTCAGTCTCATCGAGTATGATAAAAGGCAGCATAATAACTGTGAATGAATGCTGTAGCTTTGCTGAGCTAAGTACTTTGCACAGTATCCTCATATGCAAATTAATAGTTTATCATATTCTAAATAGTTCATGCGTATTAAAAAGTGATTCTTTTGCAAATAATCAAACACGATGTGCTCGGACTAGGGTGAAACTGAGGGGAGCAGCACTAACCGGAATGAGCAGTGGCCTCTGGATGGTGATGCACTTATGGTGTGTGACCTGGTGGGGGTGCTGTTGCGCTGCAACCACTGCTCGCCCACGCTGACGGAGCGGCTGCGGGACGTGGCAATCTGTAAAACACAGGGGTGGCGGGGCGTCACGGCAAGGCCTGCAGTGAAAAGTGCTACCATAGTCGTAGACTACACACACTCATCGCCTTGTTCCTGAACCCCAGGTAGAAAACGTGAGACCGTGCGACCGTGAGACCGTGTGACCACGAGACCGCGAGACCGTTCTGTGCCGCGTAGCAAGGACATGGTCAGCTGCTGGAGTCACATGGCTGCTGCTGTCACCTGTCTCTGTTTCAGAATCATATGAAATAACCTCATATTCTGGGAAGACACACAACTTCATTGAAACATCAAAAAAACTTTTATAAAACCGCAAACCTAAACTCAGACTGGGAGAAATAAATATTAACCTGAGTAAATGAGAAATAAGCTGTCTCGTACACACAAAAAACCTGTGGATGTAGCAGTAGGTCAGCCTGTGACTGATGGTGTACCTGAGGTTGCAGGGAGTGGCCACTAGGGGGCGTCCAGTCACATGAAGGATGGCATCCAGGGGACACGACCACCTGAATGGGTGCACAGGCCTAGAGGAATTAGACGAAACCCTGCGAATTAGGCTACGCTGCATTAGAACCACGACCTCCCTGAACAGCACAGAGAGGAAGGCACACTGGAATTACATCAGCAAGTAAACCAGGCGGTAAACCTAAACGTCTCACTAGTGAATTCTAAACTGCACACGGTGAATTCTACTTGAGACTTACCTGATATTAATGTGCACGTTACACACGTAGCTTTAATGGATATTCTCACATTTAGAATGCAGAATGCTGCATTGAAAAGTCACATGAAAGCACCTCACCCGAATGTTGATGATGAAGGAGAACACTGGAGATGTTATTCACTGTTATCTGGGTTACTCCTTTTGGTTTACGTTGTCCTTGAACAAGTGGATGTAAGTAGTAAGAGCACGTCACCTGATAGAGATGTTCTGTGTGAATCTGCCACACACTGCTGGGGGCGGAGCGACTGAGGGCGCTGGATGTGGGCGGGGCTTCTCCAGGCACATGAGTGGGCTGGCTGTGGGCGGAGCTGCAGGAGGACCATGTTCCAGTGGGAGTGGGAGGGGGAGATGTTGGCTCCTCCTCTTCTGAAGAGGCCTCGGTATAGTAGAAGTCTTCCTCTTTGTGGGACTGTCCTGAGCCACAGCTTAGGGAAATAAAACAGTGAGAAGAATACAAATCGGTGAAGAGATATTATAACACTTCACAGCACTATATATCAAGCATTCCTTACACATAACATTTGTGGGAAGGTAGACTTGTGTAGACTGTTTAATAAAGACCGTAGTGCAACGCTGCTTCTGACAGAGCACACCCACACCGGGACTCACCCAAGATGGAGGATACCGATGTGTCGTTTCATCCCGACCCGTGACGTCAGCGCCTTACCGCAGCCCGGCCACAAACACCGATACGCTCCCCTTGACGAGCTCTGGTGCAGAGAGACAGACGGCGAGGAGAACGAGTTGAGCGCCGCACATGTTCACCACCGAACAGACAGACGGGCCCCGTCAGCGTCACGTCTCTCACCTTACACCTCCTGATCTCGGGCTCATCGCACACCCCCGCCTCCAGTTCCATATGCAAGCCCTCGTCCATCGGTTGGCCCGCGCCGCTGTCCGTCTCTGTGACGGACGGCGAGGGGGCGGGACTCACGCTGCCGTGGTCCCAGCTCCAGTAGCCGCTGCTGCCGCTGTCCGACAGCTCCCCTCCGCCACACTCCATGTCAACCAGGGCGGCTGGACAACACATGCACGGAGACAGTGAGACGGAGGACGGAGGTGGGTGGAGGCACTTTGGCTGATCGCCCGGTTTCAGTCACATGCTGAGCACAACGCAGACTCCCCCACCCACTTTAGTCCTGCTACCGTCATCCAAAATCTACCAAACAATAAACCGTAAAAAAAATCTCCACCTTACACCGACCCGCATGTACAGAGCTTTAGCGCAACACTCTCGGACAAGGCGGACAGCGGATCTGATTACCATTATAATAACTGTGGCTTTGTTGAAGTGAAAATGATTACCATTACAATAACTGTGGCTTTACAGGAACTCAAATAGATTACCAAATGGGATCTTTAAGTCAGATTACATTCACAATGACAGCCAGCCCATATAAAGATTAAACCAACAAAACAGGCTATGAAAATGTGGACATAAGATCAATTCCTAGGACAGTGATGACTGACTGGGAGGTGACATCAGTCCAGCCACTTGGCCGTGGTTTCCAGTCACTCCCTCCCCGGCCACAGCGGTCTCTCAATGCCCCAGAACATCTAAATGTGTCTGATGCACCAGGTTAGAACAGGAACGTGAGGAGCATCTGATAGGGGAGCTTGGCCAGCTCACACTCCAGCAGCAAACGTCCTACCTGGCAGGGGGTGTTTCTGAAGGGGGCTCTGGAGTGCAGGACTACAGGACAGACTGGTGAGAACCATCGCAGCCATGATCTCGTCCATCTCCACCGACTCAGGACTCCTGCAACCAATGTTCATGATGTTCATGTGCACATAAATATATTAATCTCAGATGATTACCTCATGTTAACATATAAGAATGTTCTATAGCACGACAGCCCATGAGGCCTTGCGACATCTGTCCTACAAAGTTTAGCTCCAACTCTCACCTAACACAACCAGATTTTTTATGAGCTAAATTCGGCATTGTGGTAGACCCCCACAGTAGGACGCAGATGCTGTTTAAGTTACACAAAATTCTCACTGGACAGTTGGCTGAATAGACCTGCGTATTTATGATGTGCTCAGATGCCAAAGGGAGAAAGAGGTTTGGTTGATTGGCCACATACCTGTACGGCGGCCGCATGTTGGAACACTGTGAAGAAGCGAAGGAGTTTAACTGCTTGACAACAGCGTCAGCAGGCCACGCCTCCCCAGGACCACATGATGAGCGGAAGAGAGAGTCCTGGCGGCTCATCCGCGTGCCCGCATCCTCCGGCGTGCAGCACTGCATGTAGACATGTGGGGGATTTGATGGGATGTTTGCTGTTGTGAGGTCATATCACACGTTAGGACGTTGCCCTCGGCGCTCTAAGCCCTCATCATTCATCCGCCCCGCCCTCAGCGCTCCACGCCCCGCCCTCGGAGTTCCACCCTCCCGCCCTCAGCGATCCACGCCGCACCCTCAATGTTACGCCGCCCCGCCCACGGCGTTCCACGCCCCGCCCTTTCCCAGCTTTGACGTGAGATGTTCCAGCGTACCATGCCTCCTTGGTCTGCCTCTGGCGCGGACCGCAGGGCTCCTGGTCCTGCCAGCGACTTCACGGCTGTCATCCTTTCCTCCGTCTCTCAGCTGGACTGGACCGAGCGCTTGTGTTCAGGCTCTCTGAGACCAGGCAGAGAAGATTAATTAACGCGAGTCGCATTTTTTGAACAGGCCCGTCCGAGCAACAAAATGTCTGATAATTGAATTCAAGGCTACCTCAAGCACTGCTATTTGTCAAAATAATCTCTTGAAAAAGTGATTATAGAATCACTTCAAAGACAAATCACCTGCCACCTCGGTTAGAAATAAACGTTACATTTTGCAAAACTGTTAACGGATCATATTTATGTATGCCATGTTGTACAAAAACTTAGACTTATTAAAACCTGCAGAGCTTCAGATCAAATCCGTCCCTGTATTAGATAAAAACAACTACCCACACGCGTACTTCTGCTGTCTTTTTTGTGTGCGTTTTTTTAAGGTAACACACCCCCTCACCGTCAGCCTGTAACCTACTCTATCTTGTGCTCAGGAGGGTGAGATGTCGGAGATAATGAAAAAGTCTACCGGATCTTCGGAAGTGATTGCTACGTTAGTTCCTATATTCGACAGTGAGTTTCATCAAAATTCTGAAAACGAAGGGTGATTATTTTATTCTTATGTCTATTCTTCGAAACGTTTCGTATAGTGATTTTAAAGTGTCTGCATAGTTGCATTACGTTAACAGACTGCCGAGATCCACGGCCATACTTTCGATGCGACGCCTTTTATGGGCGTTCACACTAAGCAGTAAACAACCTGCCCACTGTGGGCGGATACTGTTCGCGCATTGGCCAGGTCGATTTAGCCCAAGTACACGCCTTCGCCCACCAACGTGTACGTACACGAGTTTTAGCTCAACGTTGATGTATACAAGCTTCAATAATTGCCACGTACAATAAAACAGAAACGTGCAACTGCCGTATTAACGGAATTAAACGAAAACGAAAGATGCAAATATTAAAACAAACAAAAAACAGCAACAAATCTGGTGACCCAAACACTCAAACCGCCAGAATCACTGTAGGATTAAAATCTGATCTGTCATCTCATTATCGAGGGGAAAAAGTGACGCGACGGCGATGCAGCGTCTAAATAGAAATGCAGTGAAGTCAAAACGTCGGTACCTGGAATGTTTTCCTCCGGGAGAGAAGCGCCGCTGGTCTCTCCGTCGCGCGCGCTTCTGCACCGTCAGAGAGGAGGACTTGTGCGTCACAGCCTACGTGAGCTCATATGGTTCAACTATGCCGAACGACAGCTGCTTCGTATACGGGAGCTTAAAATGCAGAGATGCACAAAGCACGTTTCGAGTTGCAGTTCTATTAAAATTGTGTTTTGTTCGTGTCAGTTGCACGGGGCGTTTTTTTTTAAAGAATATTGCACTTTGTCGGGCTCGAGAGATACGGGTCTAGGCTATATTTAGAAATCGTTGACGTGTATCTGGGCTCCCCGACATGGTTGGTTCCATCATGGAAGGATAACTATCGTGATGATGAAGGTCTAAGCATGCACGTAGAGTGTCTGCTTCTTCTGAGACCGTTTTAGTTGCACGCGGGCATGCCTTATTTTATAAATCGGGAGCGCGACTTCCCTTGGCTGCGCTCGTGCCGTCACTCGTCACCTTTCACCTAATTTTACTAGTATCAGTTTTGGACAGCAGGGGGCGTCCACGCATTGATTTGCACGCAGATGTGAAATGTCGGTGATGTAGTGTCATGGGATTAAAATCCTCTTCTCTGTCAGCACTTTGGAGTTCATCTTCCCACAGATGATTTACGCTGCGGACACATGCGTGTTAGTTCAGAGTCCCTCAGTCCTAAATGCTGGTTCTCGTTGTCACCTCGTGCCAGCGATAATGTTTTTTAAAATCTAAAAATTAATTAAAACATCTAAAATCGTGCCATTGTTATATACACAGGGCAAAAGGAAGAAGGAAAACCGATGTGTTGCTCGTTGTCCAGAGCGCAGTGCTGACAGTACTGACACAGACAGAACAGACACAGTAAGAAATCCTGTAATGCTCATTATAATTCCTTCTACATTGATTTATTTTTGCGAAGGCCTAATCTGAAAACTGTTGTGTTTGTGACATGGGTGTGATTTTAATTGGGTTATACAAAAAATATCAAGAACTAAAAGATTGCATATGAAGCTGGTTTTTTTTACATGTACGTTCAGGACGTTTTGCTACTCAAACATCTTTTCTGGAACCTGAGGGGCTGCCACTTCAGCTGGGTCATCCTTTCCCAGTTTTCCAGTGTCTTGTGTGAGAGGAGATTCCCTGTTTTTCCACCTTTTATTTTTCCAGTTCACGGTTGCATAGATGGACTCTCCTTCTCTGTCACTCAAACACCGGCCATTCTGCACAGCTGGGAGTGGCTGGAACGGCAGTCCCGCCTCTACGGCCCGCCCCCTGTCTGTCGCAGTAGTGGGAGGGTCCATGTGATTAGCAGCACATTCCGCCAATCCCGTGACTGCTTGGCAGGGGCGCCCCATCTGCCACTGGTCCTCAGGAGCTTCATCACAGCCGGGAGATTGTGGTGACTTGCGTTGTCTCGTCATGTCAACGCATTCGTAGAGGTGCTCCTCGCCCCCTGGCGCCCCCGCGTGGTCGGTAAGTGGAGTAAAATCAGGGGTTTGTGGATACGCTGGAGGTGTCTCTGTGGTCCAGATTGTCCTGTTGGAGAGTGTAGGCATCGTCGCCTTGCTGAAATAGCCATGTGATTCAGCTGTTAAGAGAGACACCAGAAACTGTAAACTCATTTGGCAAGTAAATAAACAAAGAAAAAAAGCCAGGGACTATACAATCCAAAATCAAAGCTGATTTCTGTAAATATGCACATAGTGAAGTTGATAAGAGGCAACAGCGCCCCCTAACCTCGGCTGTGAAAATTAGTTTTGGGTGGCTGACATTGTCCCACGGTGTGACTCCTGGCGTGATGTCTTCTAGCAGCAGGATCCAGTGTAACATTGCTCAATTCTACAAAAACCACAGTGAAAGCATGAGGAGTAATTAGGACTAGCTGGCTGGCTATAATAAGAATGTCTTTTCATGTAAGATTATATAGAGGCAGAAGACCCAGTTGATTAGCCTAGATCTTTATCACGGCTAAGCATGTAGTTTATATGAAAGCTCACATGCTCCCAGGTGTTATTACGCACATGGTGTCTGTTTTACATGTTATTCAGCCAAAATCTCTGGCAGACTTGTGATATGCTCAGACTGATCCTTCAGAATAAGGATCAGATCCCTTTGAGCACGTCGCACAGACAGTACGCCGGAAAGACGAACCTTGCTTGTCCGGGTATCTGGTGGCACTCCACACATGTTGTGTTTTCTGTATGGGACAAACAGACGCCCAAATGCATCAGTTATTGACTAACTATATATTCTATGAATATGATATATTTTATGAATACTGAATTACAGTAAGGGAATAATAGAACCATGGTATAATGGAAAATGTTTCAGGGAAAGAAATGTAATTTACCCATCATTAACTGACTGGTCTCATGCTACAAGTGACTGCTGTAGGCAACAGACTGTACGATACAGACTGTAAATATAGACTGTACTTTAGTCCCGTCTAGAAATCACAGGATCTACAGCATTTCCAGTTCAGTCAAACACCACCTTCGCACGCAAGCACTTTGTTTGGCCACTTACCGGTGGTGGGACAGATGAGGACGTTTCTGTCTCCTCAGGGGACTCTGGAGACGCCGGTGTCTGTCTGTCATCAACATGTGCGGGTCAAATGATAAAAGATTGTGTTGAGTGTTAAACAGGTTCAGCCAGTGTTTCTCACTCACAGTCCTGAACACCCACACGCTGCTTAAGGTTCCCTCTGATCCAGACCCTCCTGATTCAGTTTACTGGTTCCCAAAGCACTGACAGAGTTCTGAAATGCATGTCAGCAACATGTGTGCAGGGCAGCAGCACTGGGGGGGGGTTGGGGGGGGGGGGGGGGGTTTCTGCAGGATGGTTGATGCATCTCATACAGGCAAACCACCGTGTGATTGGCTGTCTCTGCTTCCTCCTGGGGGTGCAGGCTGTCATGCACATTCTTTGAGTGACAGCATGCTGTGAATGTGGCAGTAATTGCTGTCTTCCAGGTACTGACAGCCATGTGTTCCCATGCTTGACAAGCAGGATGGGCTGAGAAACAGCTGTGTTTTCTGTGGAGTCTCTGCAGTATCTCCCAGCTCTGGGGGGCGTTCATGCAGGCCTGACGATGAAGGCGGAGTTTCACCTGTGAGAGGCAGACCACCTGGGCCTGCGACCCCTCAGCTGGTCCCGCCTCCTGCCCGGCTAGTGTGGGCGTGGCATCAGTGGGCAGGGCTTCTGTACCTCCACATTTGCACTTTCTCAACACTCCGCCTCCTCGTTAGTCAGTGGGTTTAAACACCACTTCACACTGCTGCAGTACTTGAGTTTACACGCTGTCATGGTTCACATCCCAGTAATCCTGTGTCTAACCTCTCTTCTATCTGTCATGTGTCTTGTCTTGATTTTCCTGCCTTCTTTCTTTGATTAAAATCCATCGAGTACCAGCCCTTCACATCTTTTGCTGACACTAAAGGATTAAAGAAGCAGTCTGATCCTCCTGGTTAATTTCTCCCTATTCTAAACTTTCTACATTCTCTCAACAGCAGCGTTTCAAGAAGTAAGTTTTCAGTTGCAGATTTGGTGGGTATGTGAACAAATTACAGCCAGTACAAAAAGACCAAATTTCGAGGTCACCCATGTTCCACCAAGAGAACTTCAATAAGAGTGGTTACAGGACCCAAAATGCAAATACAGCCAAATTTTAGTTTTTTTTTAATATTTTAGCCATATTAATTAGCCTAACCTGTCTAAATCATTGAAAGCTTCCTTAATTGAGCAGGTCTGTGTTCTAAAATGCTAATCAGCATCCATAATTGATTGAGCATTTAACAAAACAGACCAAGAATCCTGCACCTGTCAGGGCTCAGTGTCCTACTACAATGCAGCACCATTAGAATACCCCACACTACAAAGCAGCACCATTAGAATACCCCACACTACAATGAAGTACCATTAGAATACCCCACACTAGAATCGGTGGCCATTAGAATACCCCACACTAGAATTAAAGACCATTAGAATACCCCCACACTAGAATGGAGCACCATTAGAATACCCCACACAAGAATCGATGGCCATTAGAATACCCCACACTAGAGTTAAAGACCATTAAAATACCCCACACTAGAATGGAGCACAATTACAATACCCCACACTGGAATGGAACACAATTACAATACCCCACACTAGAATGGAGCACCATTAGAATACCCCACAGTAGAATGGAGCACCATTATCATACCCCACACTACAATAGAGCACCATTAGAATACCCCACACTAGAATGGAGCACCATTAGAATACCCCACACTAGAATGGGGCACCATTAAAATACCCCACACTAGAATGGAGCACCATTAGAATACCCCTCACTAGAATGGAGCACCATTAGAATACCCCACACTAGAATGGAAGACCATTAGAATACCCCACTAGAGTAGAGTACCATTAGAATACCCCACACTAGAATAGAACACCATTAGAATACCCCACACTAGAATGGAAGACCATTAGAATACCCCACACTAGAATGGAAGACCAATAGAATACCTCACACTAGAATGGAAGACCATTAGAATACCCCACACTAGAATGGAAGACCAATAGAATACCTCACACTAGAATGGAAGACCATTAGAATACCTCACACTAGAATGGAAGACCATTAGAATACCCCACACTAGAATGGAAGACCATTAGAATACCCCACACTAGAATGGAGCACCATTAGAATACCCCACACTAGAATGGAGCACCATTAGAATACCCATGGAAGGTAAATCATTACCTGTAACAGTTGACACAGAATGTGATGCAGACCATAAGGAAGAGGACAGAGGTGATGATGATGAAGATGATGCTCTCTAAAGATGCCGAGCAGCAGAGCGTGCAGGCAGAGCCAGGAGTCATCACTCTCCACCCAGTCCCTGATAATAACTGCACAGGACCAAAACCAGGAAGGAGAGAGCAGGTCTCCACACAGATGGAAGAACAGGGGGGAATCTTCACTGTGCAGGAGGATGTGCTGTAACCGTGGGAGCACAGCACAGGATGCTGGGTGGAGTTTCACTGGCATTAATACAATCTAATAAGGACACAGTAAAGGCAGAATGAATGGACATCTAGATAGAGAATATTCAGTAGTATGTAAATGTTTACTACCAATAAACAGACTAAATATTAAATGTACAGTATAATAAATAAATGAAATACAAACGTCATTGTGAATGTGGCTGAAAAGGTGGGTCAATGCTAAAATATTACATACTACACTTCATTAGCATGTTATTATCTATGTGCTCCTCACAAGCCAATGTCTGCTCAGACTCTCCAGACAAGCACCGTGGTTTTCTCAGTCCACACACCCCTACCTGCCTTCACCTTCACCAGCCTTAATGACCAACACAGCCCATTCAGGGGTCAGCTCCCACCTCCAGTGCGCATTCTCCAACAGTAGGAAAACACGCGATAAAGACAGGGGTGATAGTGTGAAAAACTCCTGAGCCTGAACTTTTTCTGAGGGGGGGGTACCATATTTAGAATATTTTATAATTAATCTTTAAATTAATTAATAATAAATAAGTCAGGTAATCATTATAGTGAAATAAAAAACTAATTTCTATTAATATTCTGAGAAAATGCTGTAACCTAAAGATTTAGATTAGACACAATATGTTAAAAACAGGCATAATTAATTATTTATTCATTACTGTTAGTAAATTATAGGATACCAGACAACTCAAAGAAATTATGCAAATAAAGTTTAAAAGAATTACAAGTATTATGATTATAGTTAGTTTTTTTTATATATAAAACATAAAAATTAGGACATACATTTTGTGCTTTTGTTCATGTATTACAACTTACGCCGTAAGGCGGCCAGGATGAACCAGATCGTCTGACCACCTGTACCGGCTCAAAAAAAACACTCTTATATTTCTGATAAAAATTTAACTTAATCAGAATAAAGATAAAATACTGAAGTTATCTTGCATCTACCTCTGAAGCTCTTCCGATGTCTGAAATACAGGCGGTCCCCGGGTTACGACGTTGATCCGTCGTAAATCGATTTTCGGTGTAAATCGGAACATACGTACATGTATGTACGTAAATAACGTACTATACGCAGTTATCCTATCCTAAAGCTAGCCTTTTGGCAAATACCTTTATCCATAGCTGCGTTTAACTAATCCTGACGCCACGCACACCAAGTTCCGTTTACGACGCAGAACCATTTAGGTCCAAACAAGGCTTTATACAGTAAATGGGAGATGTGTAGTAACCACGAAAAATCGTAACTTGGGAACCTCGTAAGGATCATATTTCGGCCTCAAAACAGATAGCATGCGCGCGCGTGTGGTTTATCATTATGATTTGACGGATTCCCCCCCCCCCCCCCCTCAATTTTTTTTCTCGCGGACATGTCGGTACGCCGGAATTCCGGCGTGGCGCCTGAAAACGATCAGGCCTGTAAAGATCAACTATGCCTGTTTGAAACTGGTTATGTTCAGATAGTGTATTCCTTCCCTCAGGACCATAGTTTGTTCAGCCATTTCCTAACGTACCGCTAATAACGTCCTTGCTAACATGTTCCGTTGTGAGGGGCTGGTGATGGGTTGTTGTGATTGGCAGCAGCTGATAAATTGCACTTTCAGCACATGCACGGAAGAGTGTCGGAGGACTGTACGAGAAGACGCAGTAACGGCCAGAGATGGCGCATGCGTAAACACCGTAAAACTTTTCGCGTCTTGCATGTAGACCGTGAAACACGTTTAAAAAAACAAACAAATAAAAACATCAAAAGACATAAATGGGAATAAATTGGATGCGAACACATACGAGAGTATTACACAGTGCTCTAACCCCCAGAGGCTCGAGACCAGCTATTTGACAAGAATGCAAAGCTGGAGAGCGCGATGCGGGCTAATCGCGTGCATTCCAGACCACGCCTTTAATTTACGTCAACACACAGACGGAGGAAAGTCAAGTGTATTTATGCAAAACAAAATACAGCAATCAATGTGTTAAGAAAGACGGGTGCATATGTGTTGTCTTTTAAATGCATAAGATCTAAAGTTTAAAAGCTTTACAAACACGTCTTGAGAACTTGTTCTCATCAAAGCCTTAAAAAAACTGTACCGGAGATGTCTTATTAATACACTTCTCATAATTCATATTTCTCAAAAATTCTGCTTGGTATTCTATAATAAACTACATACTAAGACTGTATTCTTTTAAATATAAGAGTTAAGAGTCGCATAAAGATACGCGCGGCTAGGTTTCCACAGCCTAAAGGTAAATTAAGACAAAAATTCCGTCTTGAAAATATTTCGTCTTACCTGTTGCCTCCTTGTCATCTGTGTAGCTCACCTGTCTTCATCGCCACTCGCGTGACTTATCTGCCGATCTCGCGGCTGGGTGCTTGACCCGCCCTGAGTGTCACACTCCTGCCTCGAGCTTGTCTAAAAATTCAGTGACTGAGACCTAACATTATGTTTCCCATGTTTTCTCTTTATTTTTGTTCCATTAAAAGAAAATACGAGGGAGATATTGGTTGGTAAAGAAACATTCATCCGTAAACATGAAAAACATACATGAATTAATTAACGAATTTCCATCTTGCTTCATGCCCTGACATTACAAATCATTCACTGTATCAATGCTTGGTTAATCCAGACATTAAACGTAAACATAAATGCCCTCTAGCGGTTGATGTAGATATAACATGTTGGCACAAAAATTATCAATATTCTAGTAAAAAAAAAGTGAAAAAATGAAAAACAGTGATATAGCTCAACACGAGGACTCTGCAGCGCGTCATATGCCAGTTCATATGTCTGAAGAGCCCGCTGGAGCAAAAGCTCTCCTTCTGGATACCTCTGGCTTCATTAATCTCATTCAACTGCTAATCTTCGACCTCATGCTAAATCCACTGAATTTTCACACGGAAAGTACTGTTTCCGCAAAAAAGAACACCACCAGTTGTTAAGTAGGTCTTTAGGGCCCCGTACTTCTTAAAAACGCCATGGTGTTAAAATCATGGCGTTAAAGTAATTAGAACCGTAAGTGCTCATACAGATAAAGGCCAGTGTGGCTTGCAGTGCCACACTACCGTGCATGAGCATACTGTTGACTTATTACCCAGCATTTGCTGAGGCTGAAAATGCCATAGGCCTTTTTGACTGCATTTTTTTTTTACAAGGCATCAATAATGAAACCATTATTTACAGTTTCATCACAAATGTATTGTGCAAGTTCTTTATAGCTTCATTAGTACCAAATAACACAACTGCACCCGTATTAAAATGCTCTAAGTACTCTGGAAACAACCTCCAAGTTTCAACTGTAAATGTATGTAAACTACACACAAGCCGAATATACACAAGTCCAATACACACAAGCTTAATACGCACAATATACACCCGGTACACTCTGGTGATTTGCAGTCTCCCTGAGGTAATAACAATTTTGTAACCAAATACAGTACATGAAATTAGAAGACAAAAACACCAGCCATGTAGGTTACTCAGCACCAACTACAAAACGGTGTTCGTGCACATATGCACATATGCACTTGTAGGTGCTTTGGGTAAAACGTAGCAGTGTGGGGCATTTCCAGGGTGGGCTGCTGAGCAGGTGGAATCATCGGCTCACGTGCCTCTCGGAGCGTCCCGCCTTTGCTATAATGCATAAAAAGTGACGTGTTTATTCAAACAACACATCCACCGTGCCCCCCAGAGCTATCGCTGCAACACACACACACACACACACACACACACACACACACACGTAAAGCTAGACTGTGTGATACTAGGCTCTGGCTACAGTAGAGAACACATAAACGAATGTGTTCATTCAAGCGACACCACTACGCTTTATTCTCCAAACTGACCAAACCTGACTGATAATTACCCATATTAAGGCCTTATTAAGAGAAGACATGCCCATGTCTGAGGTGACATAACTTGGGTTTCTAAACACCAATCTAATGAATAATGATGTGATATCAACATCCAATCACAACAAAAGCACCGCTTCTTATATTTGCATAATCAAATGTATGTATGTATGTATTGACATATGTAAATGCTAGAAATGTGAAAACCTACATGTCCTCTTTCCCTTTGACCAAAATGATCACAAAACTTGGGCTTTTCATATTGTGTACAATTATCAACCACCACAAACAAAACGGTAACTCTCAGCGAAAAGGGTGAGATTATGCCATCATGACAAGAAGAAGTGATTAAGTATTCTATTATAGCATGAGTGTCAACCTTCAGTCCTGGAAGTGCAGCTCCATCTAGTTTCACGTTCAGATGGCTTTGATATTCCTGATTTCACCAACTGATTTATATAAAGGCCTAGGAGGTGTCCAGGCTGTGGAGAGAGGTAGGTGTTGGAGATGAACAGACTGATGTCAAGCCCTGATTTCCCCAGCTTTTCTGTCTTTATTCTTCCTTCTCTAGCTGTCTTTGGACTCTCTTGCTCATCAGAGCTGCTGTAAGAGCACAGCACAGCGCCAGGACAAAGAACGATCCCCCCGCCGACCAGAAGCTCCACTCCCCGTGCACATCCACCATTGAACTGCGTCGCTCCATGAAGTCCTGACACACCGCCTCCATCTGACACACGGTACACAGGACCATGAAGACGTGGAAGATCTGGTGGGCGTGGCCCATGATGTCACACCTCCCCGGGAAGAAGCGCTCGGGCACCGGGCAGGAGAAGAAGAAGGCGGCCTGCATGAGGAAAGCCATGTGGAGGGCATGCAGTTGTAGCACGGGCTGGTTCCAGGGCTGGGTGAGCAGGCGGTGCGTCACCGGGCTGATGACCAGTACGTAGGCCAGACAGCTGGGCACCATCTGGAAGAGCTTCCTGCGGAACGGGTAGGGTCGACGGTAGCGGGCCTTCGCAAAGCAGCAGCTAGTACACGAGAGCCAGCTGAGCAGGAAGGTGAGGGGCAGGAGGAGTGGCCCCAGGGAGCTCCGCCTCCACGCCTCCTCGGCGCAGTAGAAGTAGTGGGCTAGCGCGCAGCCATACTGGTACAAAGCCACGCCCACGTAGTCCAGGAAGAAGAGGGAGTAGTGGGCCAGCTCGGAGCGGGACTGCAGCAGGTGTGCGGAGGCGCTGAAGGAGAGGTAGGTCAGGGCCGACAGCGTGTGGAGGTAGAGGGGCAGAGAGGAGATGTCGGGCGCCGTGCCGCTGACGAACAGCCCCAGCCGTAGCAGCACGGCCGCTGCTGCCAGCAGGTGCGTCCACACGTTCAGGGACTCGTTGTGCCATTGGAAGAGGCTGAGGACATAGCAGAGCCACGGCTGACCCGCCGGCCGGTAGCCCGACAGGATGTAGGGCTCGCGGAACAGAGCGGGCACGTCCGAGGTGAGCACCGTGGCCTGTGGGCGTGGCAGTGTGGGGAGAGAGGGCAGCACACGTAACAGGTGAGGCAGGAAAGACAGGTGCTTAATGCTGCTCACGTCCACGGAGCTCAGAGGGTCACGACCTGCACGCAGCATGGTGATGATGTAGCCACAAACCATCAGCAGCACCTGCACAATGCAGGAATTGCCCTTGAGGTGGTGAAACAGAGAGAGAAAGTAGGTATGAGGGTTGGAAATATTTACAGCACAAGCAAAATCTCAGTCATGCACCTGCATCTGGTGACTAAGGAGCCTATAGGATATGGCACCTGACCTTCAAGTTACCAAGACAAATTAAGAGCACAGAGCTGATGATCAGGGGTTTTAGTTTTGCCACAGATGAGAAAATTTGGAAATTAAAACTATTATAGAATATTTTTATATAAAGACAGCAACTTTCAATGCTGACTCAGAATAAAAAACCCTCAAAAAACTTTTAAAATGAAGGGCAACTTTTTTCACTTGCTGTTTTATCATAAATCAGCACCACCTACACACACTGATTCATGTCCTGCTCCCTGTCCCTGTACAACCTAATGCTCATGGAACTTAATGTATTTTTCTTATCACATAAAACAGTCATCCTATGAAACCATTAGAGAGCTGCACTACAACAGAACTGTACCTTCACTGCTAGGAACTTGTATTATTATTATTTTTTACATTTTTGAAGTATAAAGTAAAGTATATTTTCGAGTTTCTAGGACGGACCGAGACTTAAAGTAGACATTAATAAACCTAAAACTAACTTTCGTGGACCTAAAATTACGGTTTCTAGGAAATACAAAGAGTAAACAAAAGAGTAGTATTAAACAGTATGTTTTCACTGAGTAGGGTGATATTTTATACAGACCTCTTCTGGTTTGCTCTTTGACGGAACCTTAGACCCGATGATCGGTCTCTGGCATCTTAAAAAGTAACCTTAATCTCTCTTTACCGATGCCCGGTGTCTTGTTTGCAACGCCGTCCACCGGGATGGAGTGACCAGGTTTCGGAAGAATTCACCACTTATAATAGAGACCAGCAAGTTGAACAGGTTCACGAGCTTCTTGGGAGGGGCTAAAAGTTTCACTTTACTTAAAGGGAACTTATTTCGTTCATATTTGGTGTTCATAATTTTATTCTGGGGGTCTGCTAGAGTAGATTTACATCATTCAGTATTCCAAAAACACATTATTTTTCTCATGCAATAAAATCTCTTTTCACTCTCTCTGCTCTGATTGGTTAGTTCGCCCCCTCCTATGAGATTCGTCACCCGCTCGAGCGCTGGTGCCCGTTCGTTAGAATAAGTGAATAAGTGTGAACGCTTCCACTTGGACTCTGGTGTGCATAAAATAAGCGAATTGAGAGCGACCAGGCCGGTGGCTTACTGTATATTTCTAAACGAATTTTGGTGTGTATCAGAGGGAACTGAAAAATATTTCACATTGCAGTTCGGTACAGGTACAAACACACGTCGTCTTCTTCTTGCAACGTACCATCTTTTCTTGTTTGACTCGGTGTTCAGCAGAGTTGTGCTACTTTGTCGAACAATACTAGCGTAGCGAGAATCAATAAGAGATTTGTGGTACTCTAAATGCCACCTTATGTGTTTCCATGTCCAGTTGTGTATATCCCATGAAGGTACAGACTAACTCTCATTATATTGTGACTTATTTTAATAACATAAAGAGTAAGTACTGTAAGAGTATGGGAAGCATGTTTTTATATTCAGTTGTCTTCATTACTGTAAAAATGTCAGGAGTAGCATATCTCGATAGACTAATAGCACATATCAGGCATTGCTCTCTCTCTCTCTCCTTACAGAATTCTTTACATCACTATTTTACATCACTTTTATATTTCACTCAATTTGATGAACATGAAAAAAACTGGAATTTAGCCACTAAATTGCACACCTGGAACGAGGGAAACGAATTACACGTGTGAACACAACAAAAAGATTACATGCACAAAACATAACTACAAGAAAGCGAAAACCCAGAGAAACACAACAGATCTTCTTCAACGAAGACAAGCTAGCGTTGAATCAAACTATTTGCAGTCGTCGCTGTGCCTGGTCGCACATTAAATATATACAAACATTAATACGGCAATAGGCATATATGAATGAATGTAAAATATAGCAGTATGTTTATGTGTATGTATATTTGTATGCAAATGGTGTTCATCTTCACTTTTGATGTCATTATTACTTTATTAAACGATCCAGCTGTTTTGGGATACACAAATCAGAAACATCTGCAATAAATGGCATTTGAATTATTTTCTATCTGCCATGGTTTGTACGTATTTGGACGGTGTTACACAGCATGTTGTATATGTAAAATTGGCTAGGTTTATTCACTACCACGTCCCCAAACGTATTCACCAGCTTTACATCTGCATAAAACAAGTGAATGCACATTGGTGAAATGGGATTAGTACTTTTTGTAGTAAGTCAATCTACATATCATGTCTCAGTGACAAAAACATGTTAATAATACAATAGCTAAAAGCAGAATTCCTACATTCATAGCAAGTTGTAAGGTGTAGTGGCTACAGGGGTCTGCTATTAGACGGGATCAGTATAATCAGTGTCTGAAATGCAGTTTAAATGGTTAGCAGTTTTGGTTCATAGTTATATACTTTATCTTTTAATTAAAGGTAATGTACCAAAATTAAGGATCAAGTGTTTCTGAGTACAAAACTCTTCTGCTCATTGCTCTGGATAAGAGTATCTTGATAAATGTATCTGGATAAAATAAAATACAATGTAATAGAATGTAATACAAATGTAGTACACAATTGGTTTTCTTATCCCATAATAGAGGACTTAAACTGTGAAAGCTGCAGGAATGTACATGATATTTACAGATCAAATTACTTCTCATTTTAGATGGGTGTGGTGCATAACAGAATGATATCGGATGTGCAGACAGCAACAGAACTAACCTGTGCAGAGATAACAACATGAATGCACAGTAATACACACCTCAGTATACATAGTAATACAGGCTTTGGTCATTTTCTTTTTTTTAGTTTTTGCCATCACACGTGCACTAGCAACAAAACAAATGATGTGACATGTACCGATCATTTAATACATGTTGTACAACCACACGAATAATGTTACATGTACCAAACAATTAATAGCCTACATGTTGCTGATTGCATTATCAACACAGAACACACCTTAAAGAAAAACACAACATTAAACAAAGGCATATCACACGGAGCATACAAGAAATGAAATCAATCAAGCACAAATATGTGATGTGCTTGTAAAGTGCAATTAGAGTAGGTTGGCCGAGACTGTATGTTACTCAAATACTATGAAGACTAGATATATCTCTTGCTAATATCTCCATAACATTAGCAAAAAACGACCAAACAAAACAACAGACATAAAAACACTGAACCTCGTGGCAGATGTAATATAACAACATGACTGGATAACAAAATGAGAACAAATGGGTCCAGCATGTCAGAGGATGTGACTGCTTCTCCTCCCACTGACTACACACACAACCTCAAACAGCAAGATGTTAGCCAGCAGCACACACGTCCACAGCACAAAGGTCCGTAGACTGAACTGCACAAACAGATCATAACGTTTGCCGTGGCAAAATTGTGTTTGGTGCTATTTTATCATCATTTATTATACAGTTACGAAGGTTGAATTGAGCTAGTGTAAAAATAGCTACCCCTCCCCCCCCAAAAAAAAACAAACGAAAAAAAAACAAAACAATAAAGTTAGTAGAACCGGTACTAAGACAACAATGCTTTGTAACTCAACCTTCTAATCATGACTGGCAACACACTATTCAGCGAATGGTTGTAGATTTTATCGTTGTTACTTGGTTGGAATCTGCTGTACTTCACAAGGGGAGGTCGGATATCAACACAAAAAGTGTAGCCTCCACAGCATGCGTGTGGCGCATGCGCAGCTCTCTGACATTTTCCCGCGAAATGTCGAGAGGAAGAGGAAGAACATATATTTCCCCAAATTTCATTGGACGCCTTCTGTAGAACCATGAATATTAAAATTATGCGACGTCGCTCTAACCAATCAAGATGCAGAACGATACCGCGTCTGAACTCCATCTGGCGCGAAAAGGCTCCATACTCGGAACGGAACCGTCCTTTATTCACTTCGCACGAGTTCAGTTTTAGGGTCTTTTAGGGTAAATTTAATACTATACAAAAATGGCTACTGACGTTGTGGACGATCATGAGACGAGGGAAGCTCAGAGGGATTACCTTGATTTTCTGGATGACGACGTAAGTACCGTATTTACATTGCGCTATTTCGATTATTCTGTCGCGCTGTTCTGGCCCCACTCTGTAGCCTAGTTAGCCAGTTAGCTATATACACGGCTATCTAGGTATCCAACCGGTTATCTTAAATGTTTAACTGTTGATCCTAAAATTATCATGTTTTTAATCTGCCTGTATTTGTGTTTCTGTTATGTTTATAGCAAGATCAAGGAATCTATCAGAGCAAAGTTCGGGACATGATCAGTGAGAATAAATTCCGACTTATTGTCAACATGAATGATCTGCGTCGACGAAACGAAGCCCGTGCTGCAAAGTAGGTGTTTCAGTTTAAACAAAAGCCAAACGTCCTGAAGTTAAACCCAACCCTAACCCTTTCTCATACTTAAAAAAAAACATAATTTTCCTTTATAGATACATCATGTGCAAATATACAAATATGCGTTTAAATAAAACGTGCTGTAATGAACGGTAGAACTACAGCCTGCTATAGCCCCATTAAATTGAACGGAAACCCGTTGTTTTCAGGCTGATGAACAACGCGTTTGAGGAGCTGCTGGCGTTCCAGCGCGCGCTCAAAGACGTGGTCGCCTCCGTGGACGCCACCTTCGCCAAGCAGTTTGAGGAGTTCTTCGTCGGCCTGGAGGGCAGTTTCGGGAGCAAGCACGTGACGCCCCGCACCCTCACCTCGCGCCTGCTGGGCAGCATGGTGTGTGTGGAGGGCATCGTCACCAAATGTAAATATCACCCATACGTCAGTCAGTGTCAGTCCTCGTTGTTATGGTCATAAAAGCGGATTGAGAATCATATGTCGGAATGTAGTACTGCGATAGTAATACTGTAATAAAAATGTAGTAATACTGTATGATCAGATTATAAATTGGCTACAATGTCCAGTAGGTGTGTGTATCATCAGGTGTCTAGGAGGGGTTAGGGTATCTAAGAGCATCATGCAATCTGGGTCGCAGGCCAGCTTAGACATTGGTCTCCGAGTTTGGAGACCCGACACTATGGTGTTGTGGATCCAGAACCCATGCTGAGATTTGCCCCTTGGTGTTCCAGGCTCTCTGGTGCGTCCCAAGGTGGTGCGCAGTGTCCACTACTGTCCAGCCACCAAGAAGACCCTGGAACGCAAGTACACGGACATGACCTCGCTGGACGCCTTCCCCTCCAGCGCCATCTACCCCACCAAGGTGCTCCACCACCGTCGCCTGCCAGCCCCAGTTACACAACGACCTTCGAGCGGACGAAGGTCTTTTTCCATCTACACCACACACACTTAAAATCTTCTTTGCTGCGGTCCAGGACGAGGAGAGTAACCCGCTGGAGACAGAGTTTGGGTTGTCCAGCTACAAGGACCACCAGACCATCACGGTGCAGGAGATGCCGGAGAAGGCCCCGGCGGGTCAGCTGCCCCGCTCTGTGGACATCATCCTGGACAACGACCTGGTGGACGCGGCCAAGCCCGGAGACCGTGTGCAGGTCATCGGCACCTACCGCTGCCTGCCGGGCAAGAAGGGCGGCTTCACCTCGGGCACCTTCAGGTAACGGGGCGGCTGGCACGGTCAGCAGGTCAGATCACCATGGGTGACGTACCACCAGCTAAGAGTCAGCTGTAATAAGGGTTGTAATGACTGGAGTGGCCAGAGTTCTGCACATGCTCAGTTCAGTGCTTCTTCTGCTCACGTCTAGGACTATAATGGTCGGCTGCCACTTAAAACAACTGAGCAAAGAGGTCACCCCCTACTTCTCCGCAGACGACGTGGTGAAGATCAAGAAGTTCAGCAAGTCTCGCTCCAAGGTGAGACGCGGGTCGAGCGAGTATTACGCTGAACACTCTCTCCTGATTAAGATGACCACACCGCCCCTGCCTTCCTGTGGGGTTGATGAGTTTGATGATGACCACACCGTCCTGCCTTCCTGTGGGGTTGATGGGTTTGGTGATGACCACACCGCCCTGCTTTCCTGTGGGGTTGATGGGTTTGATGAGGTTTCGTGTTTCTTCTTCTCTGACAGAACGTGTTCAGCCAGCTGGCCCGCTCCCTGGCGCCCAGTATCCATGGTCACGAGTACATCAAGAAGGCCATTCTGTGCATGCTTCTGGGTGGAGTGGAGAAGGTTCTGGAAAACGGCTCGCGAATCCGTGGAGACATCAACGTGCTTCTAATAGGTGGGGATTACATTTGTCCTGACAGGTATCAAACACACACACACACACACACACACACACACACACACACACACACACACAGAAACATGTCCAGTGCTTCCTTGTGAGTAATTAAGAATACCAGACAGGTGGAACAACGTCTTTGTCATTAGTGGTGATGGGGCGTAGTGTGGGCACGCCCTGAAGCTCTAATCCCACTATGGGATTAAACAGACAGAAGCAGACACCTTGTCTCCATGGACAGACATCGATAGGCCAGAGTCAAAAGATACCAGTAACCTAGAATCCTCCTGGAGAGAATACACATGAGGAAAGTGCATTTGTTGTAATATAAATAGGAGTAGCGATTAATCAGGTGCCCTGCAGGGGCTTCAGACGTACCTGCTGCGTTTAGAACTCCCGTCTCGTTGCCAGGACACCAGCCATCCCGTTTGTATATAGACGTCTGAGTTCTCGTGTGCGGTTTCCTAGGTGACCCTTCCGTGGCCAAGTCACAGCTGCTGCGGTACGTTCTGCACACGGCCCCCCGTGCCATCCCCACCACGGGCCGGGGCTCGTCCGGCGTGGGCCTGACGGCCGCCGTCACCACCGACCAGGAGACAGGTACTGCCCCCTAAAGGTGGAGGAGTGAGCTTAACTTAATGGACTACATCACCCATAAACACCTTCTCTCTCTCTCTGTCATGCCCAGGGGAGCGTCGGCTGGAGGCTGGTGCCATGGTCCTGGCCGACCGGGGTGTCGTCTGCATCGACGAGTTCGATAAGATGTCGGACATGGATCGCACTGCCATCCACGAGGTGATGGAGCAGGGGCGGGTCACCATCGCCAAGGCGGGCATCCACGCCCGTCTGAACGCCCGCTGCAGCGTGCTCGCTGCTGCCAACCCCGTCTACGGCCGGGTGAGCCCCACGCCGCCACGCTCGGCTCTGAAGCCTCGAAACCATCTCCATGGTCTCGTTAAACGCTGTTTCCAGATTTAGGTCGCCATAATATTTCAGTCTAGCAGGAAGCAGGAATATGATTTAGATTGTAGCTCTAGCTCATCCATTGTGTATCAATTAACCTGTTCATCTGTTCATTTATGAGAATGACTCTCTCTGACTCCCCCTCTCTCTCCCTCCTTCTCCCCCTCTCTCTCCCTCCTTCTCCCCCTCTCTCTCCCTCCTTCTCCCCCTCTCTCTCCCTCTCTCCCCAGTATGACCAGTATAAGACCCCCATGGAGAACATTGGTCTTCAGGACTCTCTGCTGTCTCGTTTTGACCTGCTCTTCATCATGCTGGACCAGATGGACCCCGAGCAGGACCGCGAGATCTCCGACCATGTGCTGCGCATGCACCGTTACCGTGACCCCCGCGAGCAGGATGGAGCAGGTACTGGGCGTCCAGCCAGAACTCCACCCGCACACACTCACCCAGAGTAGCACCACCCGACCTTACACTTACAGCTGAGTCCTCAGTTCACGTGTGTGTGTGTGTGTGTGTGTGTGTGTGTGTGTGTGTGTTGCAGCGATGGCTCTGGGTGGCACGGTGGATGTGTTGGCCACTGACGACCCTGATACAACCCAGGAGGAAGAGGAGGAGCTACAGGTGTACGAGAAGCATAACCACCTTCTCCATGGCAACAGGAGACAGAGGTAAACACTGAATTACAGCTGTGTATTGAACACATGGTCTTAATTAGTCTTAATTATAGCATTATAAAGCTTTATAAAGAAGCTGTGGTGTGAACAGGAGCTGCAGTGTTCAGTAAAGGAGACAGTAACACCTGTTTAACACAGATTATTTAATTCAGTTCCAAAGTCAGTTTATACCAAACATACGAACGATGCAGCAGCGGTTGTGTGTTGCTACGCTGGTGCTCAGCCGTGATGTCACATGCCTCGTGTTGCCGTAGGGACCGAGTGGTGAGCAAGGAGTTCATGAGGAAGTACATCCACGTTGCCAAGGCGCTTTCCCCGGTACTGACGCAAGAAGCTGCCAATCACATCGCAGAAGAGTATTCACGCCTCCGCAGCCAGGATCAGATAGGCTCAGATATCGCCCGGGTGAGGCGAGACACACACACACGCACACACACACACACAGACACACACACACACACACACACACACACACACACACACACATAGACACACACACACACATACACACACACACACACACACACACACACACACACACACACACACACATACACACACACACACACACACACACACACACACAAACACACCAGTAGATGGTCCCACTCTCGTGGCGCTCGTCTGGTTGACTCACCTGCTCTTCGCTCCGCCCCCAGACGTCTCCTGTCACCGCGCGGACGCTGGAGACGCTGATCCGTCTGTCCACGGCGCACGCCAAGGCCCGCATGAGCAAGTCCGTGGAGCTGGAGGACACAGAGGTGGCAGTGGAGCTGGTCCAGTTCGCCTACTTTAAAAAGGTCCTAGTGCCCCCCGTGTTTCTCCTGCCACACACCTGCATCACCGTGTCATACACGAGTGCATTTAGAGCCTTTTAGATCACTGCTGATGGGCACTGATTATGATTACCCACTTAAGTGTAAGATGATGCCAGAGTAACATTTACTGGAGATATTTGTATGGTTAATTACATTCAGGCTTTACATCTGAAAGTCAGTAGTCAGTTGTAAGAACCCTAGTACTTTATCCTATGTGAATCAGACTTTTTAATAAAGCCTTGGTATATCAGACCAGTCCAAATGTTCCAAGTCAGCGTTCCTGTGTATAAAACCGTCCTGTTGTTTCCAGGTTCTGGAGAAGGAGAGGAAGCGTGGACGTCATGGAGACCGGGACACGGCCTCCGAGGATGAGGAGGAGGAGGAGGAGGAGGATGAAGCTCCGGACGCCAGCCGACAGCAGAGGAAGAGGTCTGACCTTTAGGGCTTCTGTATCAAACCTGACAGCCATGTCTGCTCTATGGATGTTACACATTTCATGTGCATATGGTTTGGAAATCTACATAATTAACCTAATCCTCATGTTTTTCAATCATTTTTTGCCTTTGTTCGTTTGGGCCTGCAGGAGGCGCCGTTCAGCTGAGCACAAGCCATCACAGGCCGGTGAACCCTACGATCCATATGACTTCTCCACAGAAACAGACATACCTGAGAGTGAGTGTTAGATCATGCTCACATCAAAATGCCTTATAGCTCAGCAGCAGAATAAAAGTCCTCACCAGAATTTTGCTCAGGCTTCCTGGATTGTGTTGATTCCACTCATTTTACCTGGATTGCACTAATTAGAAAATCCAGCAAGCTTGAATAAAATCCCGGTGAGGATTTTTACTTTCTGAACCTGGAATGCCCACCTCTGCTCAGCGGATGATGTCTGATCTCACAGAAATGCTCTGCGATTGACTCTTTATTCATTCATGAAATCATTTGTTTATTCATTTTTCTCTTTCGTGTGCTCAGTCCAGTCTCCTGCTCCTGCAAGGCCCACTGAGGAGGCCATGGAGGTGCCTGAACAGAATGGTCACACAGAGCTGTCAGCAGACAGGTATGTGATCTGACCAGATACTTTCATTTTCTCACAAAGTGTCAGTGTTGATAAATTGTTTTGGAGATTTTACAGATTCTAGACTTTGTTTGGTCTGTAGTGGTTGCTGAAGGAGGGGCGTGTACTGTAAGGACATCCAGATTTATGTGTGTCTGCCCTTTCAGGCTAAAGGAGTTCAAGGCGTCACTGTTGGAGGTGTTCCGCTCCACTCACGCTCAGTCCGTGGGCATGAACGCTCTGATGGAGGCCATAAACAAGAGTGGGTCCACGGCCTTCACCCAGGCGGAGGTTCGCACCGCCCTCGAACGCATGCAAGACGACAACCAGGTGATGGTAGCAGATGATATCATCTTCCTCATCTGAAGAGGAGGGTCCGATGCGGAAAACGGAACAGATGAAGTTCTCGTGTAGAAAGTGGACTTTTGTCAGGGGGGTTTCAGTGTGGCTTACACGTAGTGTTGGTGTTAGATCCACATCAAGTGTGTTTATATGCATGTTTGATTTAGGTCGTTTTTCTTCATTACGTTTAATCACGTCTAACGACGTCGCAGAACTTAAATGTTTTCTCAGAGATCCACGTATCTCCTTCTCTTTGCTTCTGGAACCCAATCCCGCATCTTTGAACTTGGCTTTACTTGGTCTTAAAAAATGTCACGAACCATTGTATATATTGTTTACTTTTAAAAGGAAAGTTTGTATCTCACTGAACAACTGAAAATAAAGAGTGTAAAATATGTCGTCTGTGCTCTGTGCACTGATGTCGTGTGTTCTGGTGCATCACAGCACACAATGACACAGCACTTCACCACAGGACACTCCTGGGAATGAAGTGGCTTCTGGTGCTTTGACATTACTTGTTTTGTGTGTTCCCCCCACCCCCACACACACACACACATACACACATGGAGCTGCTGCTGGTTGCTTGGACGTGTTGAACCGGCACCCCCCCCCCCCCCCCCCCCCCCCAACTCCCCCAGTGTGGTGTTGCATCTTGTGTGGGTGTGAACAGTGTTTACCATAACGATGGAGTCATTGTGAGAGCAGCACTGATGTATATCACTACTGGGAACTGTTACCTCTGCTTGTTCAACACGCCTTCATTATCAGAACCATGCACCTCCATAGGACACGTGCTACACATGTACCCTTCATTAAGGCAAGCCAGGCTTCGATGGCACAGTGCCACCTACAGGCATCCCTGTGAACTGCATATTACATTTAAATATGATATAAATGGGAAGCTAGAGATAACTGCTATTGAGTAGTGTTTGATATTACCAGACCCGTCATGGCTTCATAAAGGCTTTAACAGTTAGATGCATCTGTAAGATGGACCATGCACCTTATACACACAATCACACATTAGTACTGAAGGCTAAGGTGACGTTATTCTCATTATAGGGGAATGAGTCATGAGATGATAACTGCTGTTGCTGTGGTTTCAGTATTTTACCGTATCGTTTGAGTTTCAAGAAGCCCATCAGCATTTTGTTGACCTAAATTTCTGATGAGTGGGTGAGTGGAGCTCATTGTGCCAAAAGAGATATAGTCTGTCCTATATACTCACACACACACACACACACACACACACACACACACACACACACACACACACACACACACACACACACACACACAGAGAGATGTCAAGGCTTTGTGAAGGTTCTTACTGCTAGTGGTGAACTTGATCTGGCTGTTACCATGGAAAATCCTTACAGTCACATTAATGGATTTTATTTGTGTAGACAAATGTGTTAAATTTGTGTAAATTCCTGAAAGCAATTTGCAAAATGTATCAATTCATTAAAATATAGTTAAATATGATTGGGTTAATTTCAGTTAACTGAGTTAAATTCACAGAAATCTAATGAAAATTTAACAAAAGATATATTTTAAAAAGTTAAAATAGAGAAAACAAAGAATTCTAAAAGTAAAAGATTGAAAAAAACTGGATGGAAAAAGACCAAATTCGAAAAAAGCCCCAAATATCGCAAAAAGATTTTTACGCTAGGAGGAGGTGGAAAAGTTAGACTATCGCATCGCCAAAATTCGGAAAAACTGGATGGAAAAGGGTTTTCGATGACGTATCATGCCTCAAGTCATGTGGTTCTGTACACGATCGCGATGTAAAAATGGCAAATGCATGCAAAAACAGTTCTGGAGAGAGCAAAAATTGAATTTAACTTCTCCATGTATAGAAAAGAAAAAGAAAAAAATGTTTCAAAACCTCAACGTGCAAAAATGCGTAACTGCCAGATGGACGTAAAACCACTATTGTTTGGCGTCCTCTCACGTGATCTAAAGTTTATTCGCATAACTGTAATGAATGGAAACAAGGCTTAATTCGCATTTTTTTCTGCCGAAACTTGGAAATTGCGCATTATTTTTTCGAAAGGTTTGGATGGAAACCCGGATAATTTAAAAGGTCTTAAAGTAGTCATGCGGTGGGCCCCACCATCCTGATCAGCTGATCCGAGGGCCCCTTGAAGGCTGGAATCTGCCTCGCCTGGAGGCTTCATGGTTCTCATTAGGAAACCTCCAATCAGTGTATTACAGCTGTTTGGATGTAATGATACAAATGAGATACATTACAGCCTGGATGTAACAATACAAATGAGATACATTACATCCTGGATGTAATGATACAAACACATTTTTTTCACTATTGGCTGCTGTGAAGTTGCTTCTGACCTTGGCTATATTATAGACATGAATTAACATCCTAGATACATTCCTGGCATGACACTTCAGGCCATAGTCAAAGGTAATGCCTTGAGTTCTGATATGGTGCTGGGCCTTAACTGATAGGGACTCCAGATACGTTACTGCATCAGTATGATTCTCAAAGATAATACTTTCATTTTTGACATCACTGAGTTCAATGTCATATTTAATTGTGTGTCATCTGCATACCGGTGAAAATGCTGGTCCCAAAATGAACCCCTGGGGGACACCACAGGGTAGCTCATCGTGTTTAGAGCTGCTCTCAACAATGCAACACACTCCCGATGTAACACAGTGCTCATGGTCAGATATGATGGGAAATTGTTCAGAGTAATATCAGTACGGCCAGTCCTGATGCTGTACCAGTTTCAAAGATCATCTCTGTCAAAGACAGCACTGAGGCCATTACTGGTGTCATGGCTATGGGTGTTATGGTTACTGGTGTCATGGTTACTGGTATAATGGTTTAGTCTAAAAGATCATTTAAGACTCTGGTTAGTGTGGTGTCTGTGTGGAAAAAACACTTCTGTCTTTTCCCTTTTTATTCTCTCTCCCTCTCTTTCTTGGTCCACCTAACCCCAATAATTATCACTTTGCATTTTGTTATCACTATATTATACAGAATTGTTATTTATAATTGTCATTTGATCTGTACATAAAAACAAAGTTGTCCTCCAAAGATGGGGGGGGGGGGGGGGGGGGGGGTGTGTAGGTGGGTCATAAAAAAAAAGTGTGGTGTCTGTGTGAGCATTTAAGCATAAAAATAGAATATTGGAGATCGGTCTGCAATTTATTTATTTATCTTTTCTTCAGAAGAGACCTGATTTGAGACTATGTGGTTAAATTCCTTGTTTAGGTGACTGATTGAGAACATTACAATGTCATTCCACAATGTGCTGAAATGTCAGGATATAACGTTTTTGGTGTGGTGTCTAGAGGGCAGGTTGTAGAGTGAAATGTTCAGAAGGTTATCACTCACCTTAAATCACTGACATTGTACTGCCAGTGAAGTTAGCTGGGTAAGCCTCTGAACGGTACTAAAGAAGACAAAGATTACATATGGCCTGGATTATGCCCTGGATCTAATCCTACATTATTTTTCAAATATGTTTTTGATGGCTTCTAAACACTGTTCTGAACACAGTTACAGAAATGTAATATACACACGTGGACAAAATTGTTGGTACCCCTTGGTTAATGACAGAAAAACCCACAATGGTAACAGAAATAACTTTAATCTGATAAAAGTAACAATAAAAAAAAATTCTATGAAAATGTACAAATGAAAGTCAGACATTGCTTTTCAACCATGCTTTAACAGAATTATTTAAAAAAATAAACTCATGAAACAGGCCTGGACAGAAATAATGGTACCCTTAACTTAATATTTTGTTGCACAACCTTTTGAGGCAATCAAACGATTCCTGTATCTGTCAGTGAGACTTCTGCACCTCTCAGCAGGTATTTTGGCCCACTCTTCATGTGCAAATTGCTCCAGCTGTCTCAGGTTTGAAGGGTGCCTTTTCCAGACGGCATGTTTCAGCTCCTTCCAAAGATGCTCAATAGGATTTAGGTCAGGGCTCATAGAAGGCCACTTCAGAATAGTCCAGTGTTTTCCTCTTAGCCATTCTTGAGTGTTTTTAGATGTGTGTTTTGGGTCATTATCCTGTTGTAAGACCCACGACCTAAGACGGAGACCAAGCTTTCTGACACTGGGCAGCACATTTCTCTCTAGAATCCCTTGATAGTCTTGAGATTTCATTATACCCTGCACAGATTCAAGACACCCTGTGCCAGATGCAGCAAAGCAGCCCCAGAACATAACAGAGCCTCCTCCATGTTTCACAGTAGGGACAGTGTTCTTTTCTTCATATGCTTCATTTTTCCATCTGTGAACATAGAGCTGATGTGCCTTGCCAAAAAGTTCAATTTTTGTCTCATCTGTCCATAGGACATTCTCCCAGAAGCTTTGTGGTTTGTCAACATGAAGTTTGGCAAATTCCAGTCTGGCTTTTTTATGTTTTGTTGTCAACAATGGTGTCCTCCTTGGTCGTCTCCCATGAAGGCCACTTTGGCTAAAACATCGACGGATAGTTCGATCTGAGACTGATGTTCCTTGAGCTTGAAGTTCACCTTGAATCTCTTTAGATGTTTTTCTTGACTCTTTTGTTACCATTCGTGTTATCCATCTCTTTGATTTGTCATCAATTTTCCTCCTGCGTCCACGTCCAGGGAGGTTGGCTACAGTCTCATGGATCTTAAATTTCTGAATCACATGTGCAACTGTAGTCACAGGAACATCAAGCTGCTTGGAGATGGTCTTATAACCTTTACCTTTAACATGCTTGTCTATTATTTTCTTTCTAATGTCCTGAGACAGCTCTTTTCTTTGCTTCCTCTGGTTCATGTTGAGTGTGGTACACACCTTGTCACCAAACAGCACAGTGACTACCTGTAGCCCTATATATAGGCCCACTGACTGATTACAATATTGTAGACATCTGTGATACTAATTAGTGAACACACCTTGATTTAACATGTCCATTTGGTCACATTATTTTCAGGGGTACCATCATTTCTGTCCAGGCCTGTTTCATGAGTTTATTTTTTTAAATAATTCTGTTAAAGCATGGTTGAAAAGCAATGTCTGACTTTCATTTGTACATTTTCATAGAACTTTTATTTATTATTACTTTTATCAGATTAAAGTTATTTCTGTTACCATTGTGGGTTTTTCTGTCATCAACCAAGGGGTACCAACAATTTTGTCCACGTGTGTATGTCTGTCCGTTATGGATAACTTTAATGTTTAAACTTGAAAAAAAATGGACTCTCTTCTTAGACTGGTATATTGAGGCTAGGCAGGGGCGGATCTACCGGGGTGGCATGGGGTGGCAAGTGCCACCCTAAAAGGAAGCCTTGCCACCCCTGCTGCCACCCCAGTTGGCAGCAACAAATTAAAAGAAAAGTTATGGCCATTTGACATTTACGAGCGCAAATCTCCAATGTCCGACGCCAGTGAACACGGCAAAAGATTACGTCAGACCGGCAAGAGACTGATTGGTCTGGAGAAGAAAAAAAAAACCCGCAAAGAGGCGGAGCCAGGAGGAAAGAAGACACGGGAGAAAAGAGGTAAAAACTGATTGCTATATATATTAAAAAATGAAATTACAGTGAAAGCACATTGTCACTGTTAGTATTGTTGCGATGCTGATTTTGAGATGATATAAATCAGGTTAAATAACGTTATTTCGCTATACATGTCAAGTTATCTGGGTCTGACGTTAGTTGTGTGTAAAGTAGGTTAAGCTAATACTAGGTATGCTGACGAACCAACGTTCGATGCGAAAAATTCTGGCTCAGTAATGTGTTCCAAACTACGTTGTACTTTTGTAAGGGTGTCATATAACATCACTCCTCACCGCCTAGCAGGTGTATGTTTTTTCCTGAATAATACTGTGACTTCGTTAAGCACAACCCAGCCAGTCATCAGGCACTGCTAATAGTCAACTCTGAGGCGATTTCAGGTCGGGAGACCAGCGAGAAGATACTTTGTTTTTTTCAAGCGGTCTGTTTTCTTCATCAACGCTCCGGACACCATCGAAATATATGTGGACCTAAAAATATAGCTTTTATCTCAATACTGACCAAATTTAATCGAAATCCGTGCAGGCGAAAGTATTTTACTAGACCGCGGAAAATAAGTAGTCATGATTGACATTGGTGTATCGAACGTCACGGTAGCTAGCAACTTTAGGCTAAAAGCGGCGTCTCGGTTTAACTCGTTCCCACAGTGTTTTCTTGAAATCGGTACTGATACCAGTGTTGTGTAGTTTAATCTAATTGTTTTCTGATTTAACTTGTTGTTAAATGGTAATATAGTTAACATCACTTCGAATTAGATTATGATTAATTATTAATTATGATTAATTAGAATTAGATTATGTGAATTTCAGTCACACGACTTCTATTGTAATTAATGTATTATATTTTAATGTGATACATGATATTATAAATATCATAACTTTATCAATTCTAAACCAATTTTCAAAATCCAGGTATCATTTTAAAGGTATATTTTAGCTCTGTCTAGATATGTGATTCTTTTAAATCTTGGGGATGTTTGAAAATTTTGTCATCATACCTACTAATACTGATTCAATGTCTGTCAAAAACATTATAAAGTTTCTTGGGAATCTTACAGAAATGAAGAGGAAAGGTAATATTCATAGTTTTTTCTCACCAAAGAGAAAGGCGCCAGAAACAGAAACTGAAAAACAGAGCAAGGTAAACGAAGATGAGGTGGAAGGAGAGAGAGAAAATAAGGATAAGGTTGAAGGAGTGAGAGAAGAGAAGGATAAGGTGGAAGGAGTGAGAGAAGAGAAGGATAAGGTGGAAGGAGTGAGAGAAGAGAAGGATAAGGTGGAAGGAGAGAGAGAAGAGAAGGAAAAAGTGGAAGGAGAGAGAAAGGGGCAACAAAAATGTGACAACGATAGAATACAAGGCCAAGGCGACCAGGGACAGGAGGAAGAACACCACAGTGGTGAAGATATGGAGAAGGGAGAGCACCAATATGAGGAGGGAGAAAGAGAGAGACAAGATAACATGCAGGGCTCAGACAGTGAAGGGGAAAGAAGAATGCCTGAGAAATCACCAATGGTCTCCAGTCGAGCTGGTCCACATGGTATGGAAAGTGTTGCTGCATATTATACTAAATTACATATAAATAAGAACAAAACAGACATTTCGCTATAAGGTGCATTTAAAATATGTTGCTTAGATTTCTTCTAATAAATATAAATATTCATGTTTGCATAAATATGAATAATTGAGAAAAGTTGGGGACAGAGATATATTTTAGCTCTATTGCTCAGTTTAAATTCCAAAATTAAACAAACTAACCTAAAAATACTCTCCCAGGTTAAAATGTTAGTGTCTTAACATTGTTTTGTGGTTATAACTAATCCATGACAGTTACAAATTGGTGTTGTTTTACTATTTGTTATATTGTATAATTAGTTCAGATGTAATGGAGTTACTCTCCTCCATCTTCTAGATATATCCAAGTCCAGGTATGAGGTGCCAGTTCAGCCAGTGCGAGAGAGTTTCCCCAAGATTGTCCAGGGAGGTGCCAGGAGAAGCTTCCGCAGTGACTGGTATAAATCTCATCCCTGGGTAGAATACTCACAATCTAAAGATGCAGCTTACTGTTTTGCTTGTAGACATTTTTCTCTCCCCGATGCTCCAAGGACTGTTTTCACCTCTTTAGAGGGTTATCGTAACTGGAAAAAGGCTACAATGAAAGATAGTGGTTTCTGTTCTCATGCCAGATCTGAAAGCCATGTAAATGCAATGTTTGCATGGACAGAGAACAAGAAAATTATGGATAAAAATACCTCAATGTTTGGGTTAATGGATGAACAAAAAAAGAAGCAGGTGGCTGAAAACCAATACTACATTAAAGCATTAGCAGAAATTTTAGTTCTAACAGCCACAGAAAACATAGCACAGCGGGGCCACAGGGAGTCTCCCAACTCAGAAAAAAAGGGTGTTTTTCTGTCTATGTTAGACTTGCTGGGTAACCATAACCCCATCATTAAAAAAAGACTTGAACAACAAGTTAAAAATGCAAAATACACCAGTAAAACAATACAGAATGAAATACTTGAGTGCTTGGCTACAATGGTCAAAGAAGAAATCATCCAGGAAGTTAAAACAAGCAAGCAGTTTTCAGTTATTGTTGATGAAACTAAAGATGTTCAGAAAAAAGAGCAAATATCATTTGTTTTGAGATATTTTTACAACGGTGTGGTTCATGAGAGCTTTCTGGAGTTTGAAGTGGCTGAACACCTGGATGCTGCTGGCTTAAGTGACAAGATTATATGCTTCCTTGAGAAGCATGGGCTGGAGTACAAGAAAAACCTTGTAGGCCAGGGCTACGATGGTGCAGCAGTGATGCGCGGGGCACATGCTGGTGTTCAAGCAAAAATTAAAGAAGTCGCCAAACATGCCTTCTATGTTCATTGTAGTGCACACTGCTTGAACTTAGTTATAGTAGATGCTGTAAAAAGTGTGGCAGATGCAGGAAACTTCTTCTCATTGTTGGAACGACTGTATGTTTTCATGTCTGGATCTTATGTACATAACAAATGGTTAGAAGTACAGCGGGAGATGTTTGATGGTGCACCAAGGGAACTCCAACAGCTAAGTGATACTCGATGGGCCTGTAGGCACATAGCATGTCGCAATGTTATGGACAGGTTGCCTGCAATAGTACAGGTGCTTGAAGAGATTGCATCTGAGAACCATCCACAAAGAGCTGTTGAAGCAAGAGGGATATTGGCTCAAATTGATCTGAATTTTGCTGGATCTCTTGTTCTGTTCAGAAAGGTCCTGAGTGACTCCAAATTTTTATCAGACATGCTCCAGTCTAAAACAGTGGACTATGCTAAGGCTGTTGAACTTATTGAAGCGCTTAAAGAGACACTTGTCCTGTACCGTAGTCAAACCTCTTTTGAGGAAATGTGGAGTGAAACACTGGATTTATGTCAACGAAGTAACATTGATACAACTCGAAAATTAAAGAGGCCAAGACAGACAACAAAGGTGCTTCAGGATACTGTCATTCACTCCACCTTAGGACAGCATGTAGCTCCAGATAGTAAACACACTTTTTGTGTCTCTGTGTACTATCCAGTTATGGATAACATGATTGGAGAAATAGGAAGAAGATTTTCTAACACAAATTGTAATATTATGCAGGGTGTACAGGCACTAAATCCATCAAGTCCAACTTTTTTGAGAGAGGAGGCTGTTCTGTTATTGGCTGAAGCTTATCATTCAAATATTGAGGATCTCAAACATGAGTTACATCAGACAAGGAGAGTACTAGACAGAAAAAAGGGGGACAAGGAGAGTCCTACAACTCTAATGGAGTTTACTCAGTTTTTGGACCCATACCAGGATGTTTTTTATGAGTTGTTCAGGTTGTGTAAAATAGCAGTTGTTTTACCTGTGAGCAGTGCATCATGTGAACGAAGCTTTTCATCTCTTAGGCTCATAAAGACTTATTTGCGGTCTACTATGACAGAAAAGAGACTATCGAGTTTGGCTGTACTCAGCATTGAATCAAAACGCACAAAAGCATTAGACCTAGATAAATTTGTGAAGCGTTTTGCTGAGCAACATGCAAATCGCCGCATTCAGCTCTTATAGTGTTGTTGTTATTGTACTTGTTCTGATGTTTTTTTGTTTTAATGTCTCTTCTTTTGTATATAAATCTGTTCAAGCTATCAAGGAACAATTGGGGAGAATGTGTGTTCTGAGTAAACAATAAAAGCGATGTTCAGTACCTTGTTTGAGTGTAATGACCCTTTTATTTCCAATGTATTTATGCACACCTTACTACATAGATACATAGATTTCCTTGGGTACGTTTTTTATTTACATAGTTTCTTGTACAAATGCTGCCTACAATGCTGCCACTTTGACATAGTCAAAAACTGTTTGCTTTTTCTCTCGTACATACTATTTCTTATTAAACTGTGATAACTGATTAAATTCAGTATGTATACATCTGCCATATGTTGCCACCCCTCAAAAATCCCTGCCACCCTCTCGCCACCCCATAAATATTTTTCTAGATCCGCCCCTGAGGCTAGGGTTAGGGTTAGGGTTAGGGAGAGTTACTCAGAGGGTATCTGAGTGTAATGGAGCCCAGTGGGATTTTGTTCTGGTGTTCTGCTCTTGTTCACACCCAACACACACCCAACACTCACACTCAACATTCACACCCAACACACACCCAACACTCACACTCAACATTCACACCCAACATTTACACCCACTGCGAACACTGCTCAAACTTAAGCAAAGAGTGGCTCACATCTGCATCCAATTAAACACCATGCAACTGCACATGCAAGAATGTAATGACAGGTTACAGGTGTTAAAACAGGTTAGCAGTATAATGACAGGTTAGCAGTGTAATGCTGGGGTCCATTTTGAGGAGCTGGAAGGACCAGGTGTAATGAGTACATGCTAAAAACCCTCTGCACTGATTATAAACAGAGATACGTGTAAAAATGCATCTCTGCAGGTCTGAAGGCTACATGTTCACATTCTCATGCCTGTCTGAAATGAATTTGTTAACCATACCTATGTTTACAAAAATTACATAAAATCAGCCTATTTTAAACCTATTTTAAGAAGTCATAGCAGATGCATTAGATTACAGACTTCATAATACACTGAACTGTGCAATCAAGCAAGTGATAATGTTTGTAATTAGACAGTTCTGTTTCCTGTTTCCTGACATGTTCCCAGACTGGATTTCACCACTTGCATTTTCTCTTTCTTTTTGTTTAACTGTGTCAAGCAGAGGAAGCTGTGTACAAGCAACATGCCCTGACCCACATACAGTATATACAAATACATATATAACCAGACTGGAAACTGTCAACCCATCAGTACCCTCTGACTGAGTCTGCCGCACTAAACACAGACTACTGACTATACAAACCAGTGTCTATGAAAATGAAGATCTCAATGGTAGGTCATCATCATTATTTGTTTGATCATTATTTGATCATTGATTTGTTATTATTTTACCTGTGGTTGTATATTAGTTTTAATTTTATCGGCATTTGCTTTAGCAGTCTGAGAGTATCACTGCAATATAGTTACATCACAAGTGCAGTTAGTTTGCTTTTCTAAACACATTGTGCTACTGTCTTGAAACTGCCATACTGTGTACGTCAGTGTATTTTTTGTCTTGTTTACATTTAAGTTTTGTTTTAATATGCTGACTTTGCTGTAAGCATTTTTATTTAGGCATTTTACCATCACTGCACACATTATCATGGACGCTTGTGAACGTAGCGAAGCACTTTTTACCCAGGGCATCAAGTTCGGAAATAATGTTTCGTTATTTATTATGAAGGAATGTGTCAGTTAAAATTACACAATGAGAGAGCAGCATGGTCAGCTACTTCTATACTCTCTCTTCATCCTCTGTCCTCTCTCTTTGTCCCCTGTCCTCTCTCTTCTTCTTCTGTCCGCTCTCTTCATCCTCTGTCCTCTCTCTTCTTCTTCTGTCCGCTCTCTTCATCCTCTGTCCTCTCTCTTTGTCCTCTGTCCTCTCTCTTTGTCCTCTGTCCTCTCTCTTCTTCTTCTGTCTGCTCTCTTCATCCTCTGTCCTCTCTCTTTGTCCTCTGTCCTCTCTCTTTATTCTCTGAACTCCTTATTCTTCCTCTGTCCTCATCTCTCTCTTCTTCCTCTGTTGTATTGTCTTCCGTCCCCTTCTCCGTCATCCCCGCCAAGGTTTTCAAAGCCGTCCTGATGCTGGGGTTAGCGACTCCTCTGCTTGGGGTGGACACTGTCCCCAAACCCCAGAAGAGCAGAGGCAAGAAGGAGGGGAGATCCAGGCATGTGGACCCACAGCTCAAACCCAGTAGGTGCTCACGGGAGAGGACCAGCAAACTCTGGATTAAAGTAGATCCTGCTCTGTTGAACTCCTCCAGTTCCCCGCTGACTTCACCAAGACTGTCTCTGTCTCCATGGACATATGAGTGAGTTTACAAATCCACAGACTGGCAATATGACACATTGAGGAATATCTTGCTTATGGCTTCGGTCTACGGTAGACGGGACTTTGGTTGACTCTGGTTGATTGGTTGATTTAGACAGTGTAAACCCTCTAAGAGTTAAAAGAGTGAGAAGACATACATCATATTTCAATTAATTATACTTAAGTCTTATAGAATTTCATTTTATTACTTTATCTCTTTTTTCCCATTTATATAAATTATATTTAAATATATTTAAATGGAATATATACAATATATTTTAATGTAATACATTTTCATTTGAATAAACCTGTTTTGCATCTCCTTCTGTTTTATTTGTAGAGTTCCCATGGTGATAGTTCTCAGGATATAATAACCTTTATTCTTCTTCTGCGTCCTCTATGAAGCTCTTTGCATTGCCGCAGTGTATGGAAAGGGCAGCAGAAATAATCCTGCTTTGCCCTACCCTGTTAAAATGGTCACCTGACCAAAATGCATCACATGACTTGTGTGTGTTAAGGCCGTTAACATGAGCATGCTGCTTGTACCGACAGCAGGCCCTCCTGCGACGAAAACCGCATCCCATCTTGCATCTCCGAGGCCAAGTGCGAGATGATGGGCTGCCTGACCAAAGAAGGCCAGGTGGACATGGGGCTGGAGTCCAAGCCCATCTTCTACCAGATCCTGGTCCTCCGGCGTGTGAAGATCAAGAAGAAGAAGCAGCATGCACTGCAGCTTGAGAAGAGGACGGTGAGCGTGGGCTGCACGTGCTCCAAGCCCCACATCGTCCCCCAGATATAGCCCAGCAGAGATGGCTCGCCGCACACAGCCTTCGCTTTAAAGCAGCTTCACAGCTCCAAGATCTCCTGCATCTGTCACCCGATAGGTAGTTTTATTTGTTGTTTTCCTAATCAATAAACTGCCATTTGATGACATTTATACAAGAGTTAGTTCCAAGCAAATGATTTGATTGGACAAGAGTCATTTCACGAGTGGTGATGACGTGCATAATTGGGACTTTAAGCAGTACATGTATCAGTCATCTTAAGAGGAGCATTCTGCTAACTGTTAGCTGTTAGTCGTTATTGACCTTAGATTGTAACTAACTTTGCTGTTAATCAATCGGAATCAAACATCTTTCCGACTATGAAAGGTTTGTACAATAAATGGAAACGTACAGATTAACGTACATGATACAGTCCCTGGTCTGCAGCGTCGTGCGTATGACCGGACCACAGCCATGCTGTTCAGTATAACAGCACTCCCTCTTGTGAGATATTGCTTCAATTAGAAATGAGGCATTGAGCCAATTATGCTTCTTCACAGCCATTATACTGACACCTAGATGCCTGGATGTTTCAGACATTCTGCAATAAATTTTTGACATGGCCATCTCAATGTGAGGTGATTCGCTCTTTGAACAGTGAAAACATTTGTGGACTGCAAAGCAATTTGATTCTTCATCTCGTTTGAACTGCACTGCATCTGAAAAAACTGTAAAAAAAAATCACTTTCACAAATATTGTTTTGCTACTTTTCGGTGTTAAAAATGACTTACTGCTCCTTTACATCTGAGTAATGGTTGGCCAGCGTGCTGATTGGTCAGACTGCGTTCAACATGCCTTCATGCTCTTGACTCACTGTTGCCTTACAGTTCTGATTCAGCACATTTTAAATGAGAACGTTTGATTGGGTGGGACCAACAGAAAGTGACACACCACAAACTTGTCATTTCTCAAGAGAAGCTTTTACTGACCATGTCAAAGCAGAGACAGTTTATTTATTTTTGGGCATCCACAAACATGGGTATTGAGTTGGAAGGGGGGTCCCTTATATAAACACGCTCCCCAATTATTTAAATCAGTTCTCATCACCACTGCACATGATTATGTTGTTTGTGAGTCCGTGACCACAAGCATGAAGTCCTTTTTCCAGTCCCTCTGCAGTTTTAACAGGTCACATAAGCACACAGATGGCACCAAGGAACACACAGTAACATGCTGAAAGAAAGCGCCTCATATAATAGCCTAAAGCAGAGGCTACGAGCTAAGTGCTACTTCGTTTGAATGAGAAGTGAGGTGTTCCTTATTAAACCACACCCTCTCCCTCAGGAAGAACCTGCTCTCCCTTCTTCACGTGGTCTTCACAGGGCTTTTCAGTCTGTGATTTGAGCTGTAACAGCTCCTGGATTCTCTGGATCTCCTGGATATGTGCTTTTAAGTTGTGCTTCCAGATTTGGTCAATTCCAGACATTTCATTGTGAATGGACTAGGAGATGGAACAATGGTGAGGAGATTCATGATGATCAATGTCGAAAAAGAAATTTGAATCATATCTCACAAAATGTGTTATCATAACAGGAACTGGAGTACTCTTTGGAGGGCAAAGGCATTATTATAATTCATTTAATTGACAAGGCTTGAATTCAACATCAAGTGCGTTGCGTATAGACATGCATCATTTTCACTTTTCCTACACACCATACATTTAAGAAAAAGCATATTTTTGCAATGTGCATTAATCGCATAAACGTTTTTGTGAGATGCAATTTCTGGGTGTCCTGCGTTAACCTCCCCAAATATCATCATGGCATTAGATGTTGACATACCTATCCCCCCATAATCTCTTTCTCATGTCTTTCCTCTCCTCTACAGTATATAATCATCAGAATGTACCAATAATCTGTTGTTGGGGGGGTGCAGTGTTGTCTTCCACCTCCACCCCCCAGGACACTACCATTTCAGTGCATTTACCATTGCCATCCACATAAAACCAGCCATCTTCTGGTCTTTTTCATCACTAGTTTTGACATTAGTTTTGACACTGTGAAATCTCACTCTCACTGACATTTTTTAAACATTGTTAAATCTAATAAATAAATAAATAAATAAATAAATAATAAGTATTTAGTTTGATTCAAATTGTCATTATGTAGGCACCCACTACAGGCCTCCATTAGTTCAATGAGATGTTCTGGTTTGCTCCTCGTAGTCTCTACCTCTCTTCTCCTTGAAGCTGAAGCAGCTCTCCTCGTCAGTGGCGTGGTCTACCGACATGCCTCCTCCTTCAGCTCCTTATTCCTCCTCACTTCCTCAGCATGCTTGTCCTGAGAGAGACAGACGTCTGGTTAGATATCCGTTCATATACTAGTAAAGTCAGGGGGAGGGGAGGGGTCGGTTAAGTCAGAGGGAGGGGGGGAGGTTAAGTTGGGGGGAGGGGAGGGGTCGGTTAAGTCAGAGGGAGGGGGGGAGGTTAAGTTGGGGGGAGGGGAGGGGTCGGTTAAGTCAGAGGGAGGGGGGGAGGTTAAGTTGGGGGGAGGGGAGGGGTCGGTTAAGTCAGAGGGAGGGGTGGAGGTTAAGTTGGGGGGGGGGAGGGGTCGGTTAAGTCAGAGGGAGGGGTGGAGGTTAAGTTGGGGGGAGGGGAGGGGAGGGTGGGTCAGTTAAGTTGCACTACAACTCTAACTCTTCTTAATGTAATACTGATTCACAAACCAATACTGACTGACAAACTGCCCTTTTCCCCCCCTAAGGGAACGGAAATGTGGGTTGTGAACAAAATGTTCTTCTGCATCTGCAGAAGTGAGAAGAACACTGCTGAGGTTAAAAGGGGGGAAACTCTGTGGTGTTTGTGAGCAACTGTAACCCATGTAACCCCTGTAAGACTCACAGTGCGTCCTGAGCACCTGCTCGTGTTTTCACACGTTTCTGGTACCTGGTACTTCACCAGAACCCCTCACCACATGGAATTTCCCAAGAACGTTGGTTGGTTGTTAAATTCAGTGGTGAGCATTCAGTGGTGAGCCTGCTTTTACTGCTCACTTACTCATGCATAGGGGAAACAAAAGTATTTAAAATGTCTATAAATTGTATATATTTAATTTTAAAGGTTAAAACTTTTTATCAAGAGTTTGACTTTGACTTAAAGTTGCTTTTCTTTATTCCCTCCCAGGGGTTCGCCGGTGACCCCCAGGTAGGCTGGGTTCACCCTTCGACCTCTGTGGCTTAGGTCACACGATACCTTCTCCTGCAGCCTCTCCAGCATGGCGGCCAGCAGGGCTTCACGGTTCTCCTTGTTTGCCTCCATCTTCTGCTCCAGTTTCTCCTTTGCGTTCCTGATGAAGTTGTTGTTCTCCTCGAAGGCCTTCTGGATAACCTCACGCTCGTGTTCCCTCTTCTCAGCCAGGTGCTTCAGCAGCTCCGCCTCCTGGAACTGAACGAGAGGGGCTGGCGTTAGACCCGTGCACCTCGCCGTGCGTGCGTGCGTGCATGCGTGCGTGCGTGGACTAACCTTGCGTCGCTCCTCTGCTGCTTCCAGTTTCTTCTGGATCTCCTCAAGCGAGGGGTCCCTGCGGCAAGGCATGCAGCCGCTGAGCTCCGGCACGCCGTCGAACGACGGCGGCTTCAGGATGACCTCGAAGGCCTGACCCGACGCACGCTTGTTCAGCTCGATCACCTCAACGTCCTTGATCTCACACCAGTTGAGGTCCACCGCATCTGGGAGCAGAGCGTTGGTCAGCAGGTCAGCTGGGAGCAGCTGAAACAAATCAGTGTGGACCATGTTGTGCCGTTTACCTTCGGCCTTGTAGACCTGCTTGTCTGCATGGTTTGGGTTGATGCAGGAACAGAAAAGCGACACTAGGGGGAGCTCCTTAATTTTGTCTCTGTATGCTGTCAGGGAGAAGAATCAGATGAACAAGAGGCCTACAGTGTAATTCCTAAAGTGTAGCTACAGGTAAGGCTGCGTAATACAGTTTAAAGATTTAACAGTAACTACTGTGATGTGAGGTGTTGCGAGATGGCATACCTGCCAGGGTCATTCTGTCAGTTTCCGTCCAACACGCAGTAAAGAGCGTTTTCTTCACTGTTTCCTCTGAGAGAGAGAGAAGGAGAAAGAGTGATAGAAAAGAGAGGAGTGAAAGAAGAAGAGAGAGAAAGAGAGGGAGAGAGATCACATTGACCTTATGGTGCATCACCAATCTCAGCAATTGTACAGAAGTGTCAAATTACAGTAAATTTATTGTCAGCGTGCAGGCAAAACTGCTAGTCTACACACACACCCACACACACACACACACACACCCACACACCCACACACACACACACACCCACACACCCACACACACACCCACACACACACACACACACACACACACACACACACACACACACCACACACACACACACACACACACACACACACACACACACACACACACACACACATATATATATATATATATATATATATATATATATATATATATATATATATATATATATGTATGTATGTATGTATGTATGTATGTACATACATCTATATGACCGAATACAACTGTACAGCACCTTGTTTTTCTTTCTATCTGATGGTTGTAAAGTAACAGTGTACGGCTGCATACTGAAACCACTGCAATGTTTTCTGCAGTGTTTGTGCACTGGCTGTCTGAGGGGGTCTGACTCCACCTCAGACGAGACACACAGGCTGAAATGGAGGGAAAGTTGGACAGGAGTTTTCTGCCTCTGCCCACTCTCTCTGCTCCCTGGAACCAAAGTTCTGGCAGCACAGAAATGTCGAATCATCCAAGAAACAATTGGAAAAAAATCTATATTTTCTGGAAATAAAAAAAGCTTCTGAATATGTGATACATTTGATGAACACCAGGGTGACATTAGTTCCAAAAATAGCTCAACACAATATTTTCCATGATTTGAGTCTTGAAATGAAGGCATACCAGGTCTTCATTTCAAGTGTGATGAATAATTTGTTCACATTTGAGTGTTTAAGGCAGGCACTGAGTGTTTAAGGCGTGCACTGAGTGTTTAAGGCGTGCACTGAGGCCTACTGAGTTGCTTGGTCAGCAGTTCACGCTCAGCACGGCTCTTCAAGCATTCTGGGGCGTTTCTTCATTACTGCCACATACATTTCCTAATTTGGATATGCTAGGGTGACCAGGCATCTTCGTTTATCCGGACATGTCCTCTTTTTGAGCCATAAAAATATGTCCGGGATGTTTTACTTGAGCATACATAGAATTTTCAGAAGCGTTTGGTTCACAAACTAGTGCCGGCCTCCCCTGCTTGAGTGAGAAGGGGTTTTACACCCCACCCCTCCTCTTTTTCACCATCTCACTCTAGCATATGCATCCCTTTAATATAAAAATGTTAATTGAAAATGGAGGTTTGATTGATAACTGTAAGGACACATTTCTAAACTGAAAAATTATAAACATTTCGAGCAATCCGTCCCATGCTGGCAAGAATTTATTCAAACTAGTACTAAAATGGCAAGACTAATGCAGCACTTTACAGCCCATATTCCAGCTGTGGGCAGGTGCAGAATGACTGGCTGCTTCTGTGATTCCCTGACACTGAGGGAATGACATGAATTCAAATGAGCAGTGATAGGAAGAGCTCTCTGTGTGTCCTGTTCACACACACACACACACACACACACACACACACACACACACACACACACAAACTCAAGCATAATGCAATGGTTCCCATGAGGGCTAAGTTACTTCCAATGCTATTCGCTGAAAATGAAACTTCACAGCCAGCGTTAGTGCCTAATGAACTGGCATGGTGCAGTGTGTGTGACATGCGGACTGTGTGTGTCCCTGTCAAAGAGGCGTTGCCAGCCCACCACCCCATTATGGGTAATGGTCACACACTCCCCTGAGGACAAAGGGCATATCGATCCAGCCCTACCTCTCTCACACACACACACACACACACACACACACACACACACACACACACACACACACACACACACACACACACACACACACACACACACACACACACACACACACATTCACTCACAATGCTGTAACCTTGTCCAACCTCTCTAACACACCCAGTGTTCTGATCAATACTCACATCCTGCACACACAGCTGTTATTTTCACCTGTCCAGTGGAGTGTTTAGAGAGACCACAGCCACCTTTGTCATTTGGAAGTTAACCAATTCCAAGGTTAACTATTTCCAAGGTTAGTCTTTCAGAAGGGCTCAGCAACAGGAATGTCTGCAGCTAGGAGCCAAATGAAGACGCCATCTTTGCCCTGTCGTTGTTTTTGGCTTGATCCTGTTACATAACTCTCAACTTTTGCCTCAAAATGGCTGTTACAACCCAGTCTGGGCTGAGCTCACTGCCTGACAGGTGCGTTGGTACATGTTTTAATGTAACCTGACTGACAGTAACAATATAAAGGTAAGTGGATTGAAATGAGCAACATAGACACAAAATAAATAAATGATTTGACATATTGTGAATTAGAATGGAAAGAAGGATGATAATCTTTCCTCCCTGTGGACATGGAAATACATCTCTGTCTTTAACATCTACACATAAAACATTTACGCATAAATGTTCACCATTAGTAATTGGCAGTTGCCTAGCTATTTGAAGTAACATAATGTGATGTACCACTCAATAATGTCTTACCACATAAGCAGATAAACAAATGCAGGTTCAGGTCTGCATAAGCACAATAGCTAAATTATCTCATGCATTATTAACAACCAACCAAAATCTAGCATGAGAACACCGAGGTGTCCATGTACGAAGCCGCATGCTCCGTCCCGGAGCCAAAGTCTGCCACTCACAACCGTGCAAACCAAAATCATCAAAAGCTCAAAACACACTGAAGGAACGAGCTCCTTCAGGCTGCAGGGCGATTTGGACGGGGACGTCCACTTACCCCCGTCTCCACGGTAATGTAGTCCTTACCCTTCTCCCTCTCTCTCTTGCTCTCTCTATCTCTCTCTCGCTTTCGGTGCGTGTCTGCCGCTCCTCGGATACAAGAGCAGCATAGCAGCCTCACTGGCAGTACCACTCCTAGAGCATGACATCACCTCGCAGCGCCGTGATTGGTCGAGGCAGTTCATGGAGGACCAGCATCTCTTCTTCAGAGGATGGGGTGGGGGGGGGGGGGGGTGTTGCGGGGGAGAGAGAAATATATAGAAAAAAGAGGGAGGAGGATAAATGGATGAGAGAGAGAGAGGGAGGGAGGGACAGAGAGAGAGAGAGAAGGAGGGAGAGGCAGGTATTCTGGATGTCTTTGTGGGGTTTTGCAGGAGATCATGCAATAACAAGGAGGGGCTTCCCAACATTCTGGGGCATTTGAATTATTATCTGGTATTTTTGTGTGTGCTGAAAATGCCAGTCTGAATACTATGATTCTTCTCATTTACCTATGATGTGTTATGGCACTGCGTCTTTAGCAAACCCACATTTATAAAATCAAATATCTTCAGATGGCTGGAAAAAACACACGTGGTTTAGAGCAGCGGAAGAAGAACTCATTACATTAATGCTCACCTTCTGGGTGTTTTTCCACCTCAGTTATACTATACTTACAATACTACAGTCCTCAGCTATACTACACTTTCTATACTACATTACTCAGTGTGCTTTCCTTCTGTTTCACTAGCAGTACTCTTGTAATACTCTTCCAGTAGAGAAGCTGCATCAGAGGTCATAAATGAGGCAGGTTTTCTGTTTCAAGTTCTGATACTGCAAGTGAATCTTCTTGTGAGAGAAAATATGAGCTTGTGTGATTACCCAATCCTGTTTGCACTCTGAAGCATGGCAGTAGAAGAAACCACACATATTCACCACAATCTGAACACGCCTAATCTCAGTGAGACTATTAGAGAATCTCCATGGTCTACAATCTGAACACACCTAATCTCAATGAGATTTTTTGAGAGTCTCATTTAATAAGTCCTCATGTAATTTTTCCACACAAAGACCAATAACTGCTGATGAATATTGCATGTTTTCGGTGGAGCTCCTTTGATCCATCGGGCATATGTTATTAATAGCCCTGGTGAATTTCATCAACAAAGGTTTGAAGCACGAAGGAGTGTCTGTGTGAGACTACACCTAAGAGACATGTCTGTGCTGAGCTAAATCACACACACACACACACACACACACACACACACACACACACACACACACACACACACACACACACACACACACACACACACACACACGCACGTGTATATATATAGATGTTGTCAGCATGTATGAAGCCCCTTTAGATTGGTGTCTGATTCTACTCTCATAACCTACATGATGTCACCCAGATGATTTCGATCAGTGTGAGTGGGGACAGGGCTGGGTTATGGAACTGTAGTCTTGGTGAAGGTGTGTTTTAGTCTTCTAATCTTCTAGCATTAGTGTCTCTCTGCCCACCTTCATTTAGCCACGCTGAACATAATCTACAGTTATAGGAAAGCCACAGAGCTGATCACACACAACAATGAAAAAAATGACCTAATCTGTGACTGGAAATGAGAGGGAGCTCTTCGAATGAGATCACCCACACTGAGATCACCCACACTGAGATTAACCCTTACTGAGATTCACCCTTACTGTGATTCACCCTTACTGTTATTCACCCTCACTGAGATCACCCACACTGAGATTAACCCTTACTAAGATTAACCCTTACTGTGATTCACCCTTACTGTGATTCACCCTCACTGAGATCACCCACACTGAAATCACCCACACTGATATTGAACTTCACTGAGATTAACCCTTACTGAGATTAACCCTCACTGTAATTAAACCTCACTGAGATTAACCTTTACTGAGATTAACCCTTACTGCAAAGGAACCATTAACCCTCACTGCCTTCTGCTAGTTCCTCATTAAAGTGGGTAATGCAGATAATGTCTGGCCAGCTCAGTTAACGCTAAGACTTGGGATTTGGGGAAGGATGTGGCCAATGCTTACAATAAGACAGACGTCTGATTGCACCAGGAGTCCAGACACCCAGACAGCCGCATTCTACTGACTTACATTCTAAGGACATATCAGAATCTTCAAACCTATGAAGGTGGTGTATGCTTTACATGTAATGAAGAACACACACACACACACACACACACACACACACACACACACACGCACACATACACACACACACACACACACACACACACACACACACACACACACACACACACACACACACACACACACACACACAGACTGACCATGAAATGAACAATTTAGAGACACACTGAGACTCAATAACACTGCAAGATTTTGAATTCACTTCACACAGCTGTGCACACTGAACATGACTCACTCAGGTAGTGTGTGTGTGTGTGTGTGTGTGTGTGTATGCTGTGGGGGTGGAGGGTAGGGCAATCTGACATCATCTCTATCTTTACAATGACTTCATTCACATTGCTATTGATCCCAGGCCACAAATTAGATTACATATTTATATTCATTTAAAAGGCTTGTAGGATGTTGACCACTCCTGCCTGTCATCCTGGGACCATCTCCCCAAAACCATCACGTTGTCTTTGACACAACAGAGAAGAGAGAATATTTGACACCAAGGCTGCACTTCCTACCTGTAGTTCATTCATTTCTCTCTCTGTAGTTCACTCATTTCTCTCTCTGTAGTTCACTCATTTCTCTCTCTGTAGTTCACTTGTTTTCTCTCTCTCTCTGTAGTTCACTTGTTTTCTCCCTCTCTCTGTAGTTCATTCATTTCTCTCTGTAGTTCACTCATTTCTCTCTCTGTAGTTCACTCGTTTCTCTCTGTAGTTCACTTGTTTCTCTCTCTGTAGTTCACTCGTTTTCTCTCTCTCTGTGTAGTTCACTAATTTCTCTCTCTGTAGTTCACTTGTTTTCTCCCTCTCTCTGTAGTTCACTCGTGTTCTCTCTCTCTCTGTAGTTCACCTATTTCTCTCTCTGTAGTTCACTCATTTCTCTCTCTGTAATTCACTCGTTTCTCTCTCTGTAGTTCACTCATTTCTCTCTCTGTAGTTCACTCATTTCTCTCTCTGTAGTTCACTCATTTCTCTCTCTGTAGTTCACTTGTTTTCTCCCTCTCTCTGTAGTTCACTCGTTTTCTCTCTCTCTCTGTAGTTCACCTATTTCTCTCTCTGTAGTTCACTCATTTCTCTCTCTGTAGTTCACTTGTTTTCTCCCTCTCTCTGTAGTTCACTCGTTTTCTCTCTCTCTCTGTAGTTCACCTGTTTCTCTCTCTGTAGTTCACTCATTTCTCTCTCTGTAGTTCACTTGTTTTCTCCCTCTCTCTGTAGTTCACTCGTTTTCTCTCTCTGTGTAGTTTACATGTTTCCCTTTCTCATCTGAAGCAGGGTTAGTGAGCCTAACTGGGTCCTCATTAGGAATATGAGATAATTACAGTTATCACACAGTATTGAATAACTGCTCTCAAAGGCCAAAGCACTCAGCTGCCACTAACAAAGAAAGAGAAAGAGAGAGGGAGAAAGAGAAAGAGAGGGAGAAAGAGAGAAAGAGAGAGGAAGAAAGAGAGAGAAAGAGAGAAAGAAAGAGAGGATGAACAATGGGGGGATTAAAGGACAGGAAATGGATTTTTACTTTCATGGAGATTTATAATTAAGACCTGGCATTTTAATGCATGCAGAATGAGCACTGCCTTGCGGTCAGTAAACAGGAACACACATACACACACACACACACACACACACACGCACGCACACACTCACATATGCACGCACGCACGCACACACACACCATTTCAGGTTGCTTTTTCATACATTTATCAACAGATTTATGCACTGCTTTTCAATTCAGAGCCACATTATGGGTGGAGTCTGCATAGCAAGATTAATGGTGGGGCCATTAATTACTTACACACACACACACACGCACACACACACACACACACACACACACACACACACACACACACACACACAAAGATAAAAGTATTAATTCTACACATGATTATAGACATCACATCACAGTTTGACCTTCTGTTACCCATGGAGAACACAGTATATGGAGCATTTACTATTCTACATTTACTGGAAATATTAATATTTGGTTATGACCTCCATGACACCCAGCTACAGGTTTTAATCTCAACAGGAGGGCGAGTGGCACATGCAGAAGAACCTAACAGACCCAGGTGAAGGGTTGGTGTAGCACACAACCACCCTCTGCTCCACCATCATCACAGACACAAGGGCTCCGTGAGACACCACCACCCTCTGCTCCACCATCATCACAGACACGAGGGCTCCCTGAGACACCACCACCCTCTGCACCACCCTCATCACAGACACAAGGGCTCCGTGAGACACCACCACCCTCTGCTCCACCATCATCACAGACACGAGGGCTCCCTGAGACACCACCACCCTCTGCTCCACCCTCATCACAGACACGAGGGCTCCCTGAGATACCACCACCCTCTGCTCCACCATCATCACAGACACGAGGGCTCCTTGAGACACCACCACCCTCTGCTCCACCCTCATCACAGACACGAGGGCTCCCTGAGACACCACCACCCTCTGCTCCACCCTCATCACAGACACGAGGGCTCCCTGAGACACCACCACCCTCTGCTCCGCCCTCATCACAGACACGAGGGCTCCCTGAGACACCACCACCCTCTGCTCTCTCTCGGTTCACCTCAGTTAACTGTATGTGCATGAACTCCAAGATCTGCACCATTTATCTGACAGGAAAGTTTGAATAAATAAAAAAATGTTCAACCTGGACTAGAAAAAATAAGACCATAATGGGAAATAAATTCAGTTACATACTGAGGAGCAGCGCCATGGACAGCCTCACATGTCAATAACAATTCTGTCATAAACATGGAATTTGACAGGCAGCCAATGCAATGTTGACAATCCCAGACTAATACAGCGGACATTTCTGGTTCTGGACAGCTACATTCTGGACTAACCGAAGCTTGTTTGGACCTTGCACATGCAAGACTACGAGTGTGTAGTGCACGTTTACCCAGTGAACCCTGTGGACTCACGTTAACCCAGTTTATTCTGTGAACTCACACGATTCTACGTCTTATCCATCTAATCTACTCTTGCATTTGCTGACACCCCAGATGCTCTCTAGTCTCGTCAAGTTTGTTGCCATGGTCACAACAATGCGTCAGCTTCCACCGTAGGGCTGTCTGCACGCTGACGCCCAGTGTAGCCGAGCTGCATTAGAAACAGCAGGACGGCGGAAACATTAGATATCACGATGGCAAGAAAAAATACGCGTTCAGGCGCTTATTAAAGGCTTATTAAAGTGTTCAGTAGATTATTACATTCTACCTCAGAAGCCAGAATTACCGTAAAGCGCTTCAATCTCGTCATAAATTGAAATCCCCCCCCCCCCCCCCCCCCCCCCCCCCACACACACGCATTGTCGGGACGCTTATACTGTCTTTGTGAGTTATAGGAACCCGCCGGGCTGCCTCGTCTCCACGCGTCGATAAATCCACGGCATATCTTATTACCATCTGTCACATCCACGCGTTACACGGAATGCGGCAAACCGTCATTAACGTGTAGCGTGGTGCGCTAAACCCATCCAGTATTCGTCCAGGATCTTTCGCCCTTGAGCAGTGAGCTACAGAGCCGACACGCACCGTTATTTAGGAAGCACCCCGAAACACGTTTCCCAGATGTTTGGCATGATTTCCTCTGAACGTGACCCCAGACGCATTGACACCATGGGGGATCGGGGTCGCGGTGGGCGGCCGACCACTGCACAACCCCCGCGGTCAGGGGGATGACACAGAAGTCTAGGTGATGGAATGTGGGTACTGTGGTTCTCTGTAGTTTATGGGTCACGTGGACTTCACTTGAGAACGACCGTTTTGTGGGAGAGCCCCAGAGTCTTTGCATGTAAACCTATTACAGTTGGTCTGTTCGCCATGTATACCCTATTGAGAGATGCGACGTATAATAATATAATGGCACTTGTAACCAGGGCTCTCAAGTTTTGGATTCATGTCAGAGTGTGAGAGTTGTTGACGGGGGGTGGCGAACGTTAATTGTCGAGCGGGGGGGGGGGGGGGGGGGGGCGAACGTGAGTTGTTGAGCGGGGTGGGGGTTTGTATATCGCGATCGATCGCCAGTGGAGGGCGACATAGATATGGATCGGAGGTAAATAAACTAGATTTTTTTTCTCGCCGTGTGAAATCGGAAGTGTGGCGTGTGAGCGTGTGAAGACGGTCAAATGCGTGTGTCACACGCTCAATGCGTGAGACTTGAGAGCCCTGCTTGTAACATATGGGTGTGGTTAGGGCTACAGTGCACGTGCAGGGTGCCATTTCTGCAGACGTTCCAAGCATCACGATCTACGGGCAATCGACAACAGGGCCATCAACAGTAAATCCATAATCGATTAACAAACCGGAACAGGCACGTAGACTAGAAACACTAGGAAACCAGTTCAGTAACACTCACATAAAATAATAAGATTTCACTCAAACATTGCTAGAACTACCAGCGTATGCACGTAATACAACAGGTAGGGAGGGTATGGATGCAGGGTGGTGTCAGAACACAAGAGGCCCAGTCAGGACTGAGCCTGTCCAGAGGATGGGGCCTTCGATTATTGATCCGTTAGTCCCAAAGGAGCACTGAAAATGATCCAGGAGGTAGGAGATTATGGGTAAAGCTCATATCGTATGTCTGTGTGGCGGGTTCGTTTTTCTCTTGTGTTCCCCTCTGTGACAAGACAATCTCACCTCAGACTTCAGTTCCCTGCACGCTGTGCTGCCCCCCACCGCCCCACCCCAACCGGCCCCGGGGGGAGAGATACTTTACTTGCACTCTTTATCAGCTCCTCAGTGACAGATCCCTCCAGACACTAGTTTATTCTTTTTAAAACATGACCATAACTCAACCAGCGGACGTCTCAGTGCGATTTCTGGTGTGTTCGAGTGAGTTTGGTAGAGAAGTAAGTAGTGTCAGTCTCAATATGTAGGAACCTCAGGGTGCTCTGTCTCTCTGACGACGGGGGTGTAAGGGCCACTGTTTTTTGAGACTTAGATTTCGAGAATAAAGTAGTATAATTGCGACTTAAAAGCGGCATTACTGCCAGGAAGTTGCGAGAACACACAACTCCCATTAAATAAGAGGAAGGCCTGTGAAAAGGAGGCCCAGAGGACGGACACCTCCCGTGTCCCACATGTCGCAGATTTATGGTGTAGGGCGCAAACTCAGTTTTGTTGGGCCGCACTGACCCGTAGGGTTCATCGTTTCCTGTCCCAACACACACTGCAGCTCATAGAGGTTGATCATTAGCTAATGAGCCGAAGTGGGAGCGCTTTAAGCCCTTCGCCAGTGTGACCTCGCAGCTGACCTAAACGATGAGCTTACATGCATCCGAGACACGACTATGTAAATATTCCAATTTCGGATGTGGTGTCTATAGGCAAGGAAGGACTAGACATACACGCATACACAATAAATTTAATGTTTCTATGCAAAAATAAAGATCATTTATAACAAAAGCATACCGCGTGACTAACTTTCGTGGCAGCATATGCTGCAAATATGTCAAAATATCGAATTATGGCTTTATTCTCTACATGACATTTCGTACTACCTTGTGTCTCGATATATTCTGACTTTATTCTCGAAATCTAATATTATTTTAACAGTTGCTCTAAAACACCTTCGCGCTAGATATGAAGAAGACAATTTATTATTTAGTAGGCCTATTAGTCATTTGAGTTAGGCATTGATAACTGTATCGTTTTTTCTCAACAATGTACCTGTACCTGTGTTAAAATATTAATATATATTTTATATATATATTTAGGATTGTATTTCTAAAGGCTGGCACGCAGAGATCTCTTCCGCGCCCTGCACGCTGCTGTGTCGGTGTATGGTCCATGCTGCCTCGTAGGCTGCTAAGAAGCAGAGCTCTACAGAGGCCGTGTGAGTCATTGCTCCTGGAGCCGATATCGTCTCTCTCACAATCCAGGAGGTGAGATGAAACCTGCTACTAGAGAAAACCTGCCTTCTATAAATCAGCCGTATCTCTGCAGGGAAGATTACTCAGAGCTCTGGAGAGGCCATGAGCGACCTCTTCTGGTGAACCCGTGTTACTTCATGATTGCACAGTGTTGCAAGACTCAAATTAATGAAAGACTCAAATTGATGAAAATGAGCGACGAGTTTCTAATCACAATTTTCAGTCCACACGAGCTAGTTGGCTACGAAAGATGATTCAGTGCATTAGATCGTGCTGTAGATGCGTAAAACACCTTAGCCCTGTCGTAACAGTATAAACATACATTAAATACGGATTATCTGCAGTTTTGTTACAGCAAAGTAAGGAGACGTTTATTTTTCTGCAGGTTGAACGTGGCGAACTCATCACAAACTAGCAGTTCCTAGCAGTGATGAAATGCAAACATTTTACTGCAGTTAGATAAAAGTGTCAGTACTAATCATGTGTGAACAGAGCCAGAGACATGTCAGTCCTAGAAAGCTCTCTAAATAGAACTTGTTATGACATAAACCAGAATGATAAGCTGATCATTTCTACAGAAACACTATCTTGTTTCTTTATCTGGAATGATACTTTCTTTGTTCCTTCAGGGGGAAACATTTTGATACTAAAATGGACCCCGGTTTTCACACGAATGGGAGTTTATAACTGTTGGTTGACATAAGGGATTCCTTCAGCAGCTCAAGTAGTGCAGTCTACCATCTGGATCGGGGGGAATCAGGGGTAACCCCAAACACATCTGGATCAGGGGAGGAATCAGGGGTCACACCAAACACATCTGGATCAGGGGAGGAATCAGGGGTCACACCAAACACATCTGGGGTCTTGTGCTTTACACCCAGGACCTCCATTTAACCTGGGATACTCTAACTCTCTCTTTCTCTGTATACATACACACACACATGGTAATAAGTCACCCATCCACACTAAATCAAATAATCAAAGGTGAACAGTGACAGAACCCCACCAGGAGGAAGAAGAGGAAGATGAGGATCAGAAACAGCAGCTTCAAAGACACCTCAGAGGAGCTGGTCTGGGGGACAGAAGCTTGACCTCTGTCTCAGCCCAAGACACGATGCTCTGCTACAGCGAATGGACTGCAGTCTTCTCCTGATGTCATGGGGAGGGCCACAGGAAGTGACGGGCTTTGGGTCGATCACAGGAAGATGGTATTTATCCTGGTGCAGTTTGCGGAATGAATCTTTGGGCTGCTTGATTGTTCTGTGCCTCCATGGTCATCCAGTTTTTTCAGCTGGTTGTAGACAAAGTTTACACAAATATTTAATGGATTTTATTTTTTCCAAAAAACAAAATCATGCTAATTATATTACAGTGTTTGGCAGTTCAAGCTTAGAAATCTTCACAAAACAAATGTTGATGTTGAACACTTTTTTGAGCATAGTCAGGATGAAAGCCGTCAAAGAAAATGCACAATAATGTAGGTGGGCAGGCTGGCTTTTCTCTTAACCGATATCGCTGAATCCCTGAATTCTTGTTCTGGTTCATACAGCAGGTCCTGCTCCAAACCATCTTGGCTGAGGGGAGTGAGACTTCCCAGTGGAGTCATTCCATCATTCCCAGCTCCTCCCAGTTCTTCACCAGTCTGTGGTCTCCCAGGAAGGGCTCTCCCACTCTCTATTACCATGTTTACGGACGTAGCACTGTACGCTTGAAGGGAGTCAAGATAGGAAGCATCTCATCAGGAACATGTAAACCATCTGTCCGGTGGTTAGCTCACTACAGACAACATGGGCTGGAGAGGGTTTAACTCTCACACAGCTCAAGAACAAATCTGTTTACAGTATTGTGGGGAAGAGGAGGATGAACATAGCTAAAGTCTCACTATCTCTCCAACAATTTAGATAATGAGCAGCAACTGTCTCAGTAATGAATGTGAGGTTTTTTTTGCAGGCATTGCATATCTTCCTCTTAAGTCTTCCTCTTCCTTATTGAGTTCAGTTATTCCGGGTTCATTAACCTTCCAGTCCTGTGGAGGGTGAACTGCATTAGGTCTGGCTGGAGATAACACCAGGGCCTGACATGCATCTGATGAACAGATGTCTGTCTGTGGTGTGCCAACGCTCCTGCAGAGATAAACCATGTCAGTAAAACACTGGAGGGAACACAAGGCACATATCGACTGTAGATCCTGCCGGTCTCCGTTTTTTGCTTTTAAAGCCCCCGCATACGCCTACAGTGGTTGTTTTGTTATTCGGAGTGTTTTTAACATTACAAATAACATCAGCTTCACAAAAGGGCTGCTAGACGCTAGACACCGCACTGGGCTAGACCCTAGACTCCCTAGACACAGCACTGAGCTAGACCTTAGACACAGCCCATTGATGGGCTAGCCACGGATCTGTGCTTGGCTTTCAAGACATGATATTTTCAATATGTTAACATGACATTGTGGTTTTACGTAGTTTCACATATAAAGGTAAGTAATAGAACATAGAATTCAGAAACTTGTAACTGTCCGGTTGATCCTTGGCGAGTTGTTAACTTGGTTTCAAAGATGACCATAGAAATGAAACAACCAAACCGATTCTCATTCATCATCATCATCATCATCATTATCATCATCATCATCATCATCATTCAGTCTGTGCTGCTCTAAATGGAATAACCGAAAAAGCCTTTGTCATCCTCTGTCCAAATGTGACCCCTCGTTAATCTCTGCTGAGCCATTTCGGTCAAGTGGGTGTGAGAACATGGGCTGTGTGGAGCAGGATTAGGGCTGTGGGGATGAGAGACAGGACATGCCAGGCAGAGGAGCCTTAATCCCCAGACATGATGGATAAGAGAAGGAGAGAGGATGCCTAGAACAGGCTGTAATGCCTCAAACAGGAGGAGATCTCTAAGGACCACTAGCCCCAGCAGCACACAATGATTGCACTGTTTCATGTGCTGCTCCTTGTCTTACATAAATGCACGTACAACTATTAGAATGCTGCTCAACACAGACACTTGCTAACCATAAAAGGATCCCTGTGTGGAATGCAGAGATGAGCTTTAATGAGACTGTAGGTATTGTTCTCCAGACGCTGGAGTCTGTATGGTGACATACAGACATTACAGGCTTTGTCTCAGAGAGGCTCCAGAAAGAATTGCTGCTTTCATTTGCTTTGCAATCCCAGAAATGTTTATACTCTCAGCCTCCAGACACCAAGGGGTGTACTTGCCTGTTACAAGCGCACTTCCAAGTGTAATACAGCTTCATTAAACATGGCTGTCAGGTAAAACATAAACAGGTTCATGTTCTGCTTGAGGAATCAGTAAAAGGCCCCACACTGACATGCTGGCTAAGCTCCTCAGATTCAGATCTGAAAGTTAAACTACCCCTGTGAGCCCCTCTTCAAATGCGGGTCCATGGGCCTGGTTTTGAAGGAATGTCAGATTAAGCCAGTGGTCTGCCAAGCTCTCCTTTGAGCACGGAGAGAGGTTCCTTTATGCGCAGGGCTCTGACGTTGATGGACAACTCCACCCGAGTCCTGGAACGCTTTTTTTCCACCGCCGTGTTCTCCTTCTTCCACCGCTGGCCCGTTGGCTCAGTAGGCACATGTCAGAGGACGTGATACCCCTCTGAAGGCGACGCCCTCTCCAGCCACGCAGGACAGGGGACGACGAGACACCCGTGGCGATTTTGAACAGGTCTGCACAGAAGGCCAACGCACAGAAGGCGGTCCGACACAGACGATGCCCTCGGCCAGACGGATTCCACAAGAGCTCCAGGGATCGGGTCCAGGACTGGCATCAACAGACACAGGCCTGCTTCCAGCACACGGCTGCGCTGACGTACCCACCACAAGCTCCTTCCAGTTGTGGCCAGTGTGTGAGTGGGGGGAGGGTGAGTGGGGCGGTGCAGTAATCCTCTTACAACCCGGCACTCGCTCCTGGAAAGCGGGTTGAGTGTTTGGGGACAGACTGGGCTTTCACTCCCCAAGGTCTGCTCTTCAAGCACTGAGAGTGCAGTGTTTTTATGAGCAGTGCACGAGGCTTTGAAAGTGCACGAGGCTGTGGGCGTGCATGAGGTTGTGGACGTGCACGAGCACAGAGTTAGTGCACGCTCTGATGCAGACAGGAACATGTTTTATAAAGATGTTGCAGCTGGGATCAGTGTGGATGCCTCATGGGTACATCAGTGTGGACAAGTGTGGATACATTTCTGTTTGTGAGGCGTGACAAGCAGTAAAGTTTTGACGCTTTTGAGGTTTTGATTTAACTGGTGTTCACTCATGTGTATGTTTGAAGAATCTGTTCTGCCAAATGTTATACATAACTGCTTGAAAGGGAGAAAAATAGGGAAAAGAATGACCATATGCTTGGCAGACATACCCATGGTCAGACCGAAACAGAACCTTTCTCCCCTTTGCTCTCACGACATAAAGCTGTTTGTCTGAATTGACTCCAGTATGTTGTGGTATTATTTGAACGTCTAAACTATGACAGTTTATGAACAGTTAATATAGCCTGTGTGCACACTCAAGCTGTGTGTGTAGACCTGTTCCACTGTATATCTAGTCCGTAAGTATACACTATATCACCGAGACTCCAGCAGCTCTTAGTGAGTTTACCCTCTACAAGCTTGCTTTGGCATTCCATCTGCTAGACCATTTTTACGAAGCTTCTCTGTGTGCTGGCGTAGGATCGTCTGTCTCTTCTGTCCGTATCAGCCCAGGACAGAGCCCAGCTGCCCCAGCTGATCTCAGTTCAGTCAGTCTCTCCCTGAATGGACAGCCCCCACGGTCCGTCTGATCTCCCAGCGTCCCGACTCCTTCGCATGTAATCCCACGAGTTAGACCCAACGGGTCGACATTGAAGGAAGCCATCTGCCTCTGCTGTCCTGAGACGTCAAGGGTCCTCGTCTGATGAAAGTCTTGCTCTGCTGTGGAAGGCAGGGTGCACAGTAACATACCTTTAGCTCAAAATGAGTTATTACGGTTTGCTGTTCCGGGAGGGTCTGACTTATCTTCCCTCAACAGATTACAGTTCTAGCCTGTGGCCATTAACGACAAGAAGGATTTATTTGGTTTATTTATTTATAGTTTACGGTATTATTTCTGTCGAAGGATATTGACAGCCTGTTGATTCGATTTTTAATTTTTATTTTTTGCCCTCAATGACCCCCAGCCAAACTGGCCTACCCCACAAGCACACTGGGATTTACATGCCCTGCCTATCCCAACAGCACTCTGGGGTCTGCATGCCTTGCATATCCCAGTAGCCCCGCCTACCCCAGTAGCCCCGCCTACCCCAGCATCACGCAGGAGCGGGAGGCATGTTGTGCTGTGCTGTGCTTTGCATGCCTCCATAATACACAGCATATGAGGGTTAGAGGGTCACCAAGCGGTGCTCCTTGGTGTAGGGAGTCCTCAGCCGCTTGCTTAACTATATTTCCTGACTGGTTAATTTGAACCTAAATAAACATTTTTAAAAAGCCTGGATAATGAGAAGCAGACATCCTGGTTGTCGTGCTTTTGACATAAAGCAAACTCTATAAATATTTTGCATTGCACAAAAACATCATCTAGGCCAAACACCCCCAAGAGATCAGGAGAACGACTCCGACAGAAGCTGTCCAGTACTTTGAAACAAAAACAGAAGTAATGAAAATGCAAATTTTGAACTGCTATTGCACTTCTAAAACTTCACTTCTGAGGATTTGGAGAATGATATTATAATCCTGAATTACAGAGCAGGGATTTCCTGGTCTTCTAAAGATGCCATCGACAGTGGTCAAGTTTACTGCACTGGTCTGCCAGGGTTTTCGCTTTATGAACGGATGATGGACTTTGACATTTTTTTAAACAGTGAATTTTGTATACATTTGTGCTTATTCTGCAGTTAAACCATGTGTGGATTTAAGTAAACCTTTAAATGACATGCTAACAATGTGATATTTTACGTTTACACTTTACTCTTTGTTTTACTTTAAGTCTGCTTTTGCATGAAACTGAAATAAACTAGAACATCCATTAAGTGTTGTACTTTAACAATTTTAGGAAGGGTAAACCCTATTTTATCCCTGTGCGTCCAAACTGATTAAAACAGGGAGAGTTTTGAGGAGTTGTGAGATAAGGCAATGGAAACTTTTAGAAATCCTCTTGTAACTTAATATCAACTCATTTTCAGGAATCCAAGAACAGCTTGGTCAACATATTTCTAATGAACATGTTTTTTGCCAAGACAATGAATGTGTGTGTTTGCTCAAGACACGTGCGGAGGCGTCTCACGCTTCAAAGGACAACGGAGCGGGTGAGGGAGGGCAGTGTTCACGGTGATCTTTAAGCTTTTCATGTGTCAAAATGGCAGATGGAAAAGAGCTAAACTGATTTTCCCCAATTTGTTGGGGTCATTTATTAAGAAGAGCCCCAGCCTCTTTGAGAGGTTCACAGCTCCACATAGTCCCTGTTCCAGGGCTGGACGCCCAAGCCTCCATAAACAAGCCCTGGTATGGACAGAAGCTTTGATCGTCTGCCTGTGTGAAAAACTGTTTCCAATTCATCACCCGGTAATGTTTTAGGCTCCATTTAGAGCCGTGCTACCATAAAAGTGGAGGAGGAATGACCTGATGCCTGGTGCGGCATTCCAAACACAAGCCCTTGGCTGAACGGCCTGGCGCAAACCACAGAGGAGCAAGGAGGCTGTATACCTCCTTGAGTCTGACGCTCCAAACAACTGGGGGAAATAAACCTCACGGCTGGTTAGAAACCATTAAGCAGGAAGTGAGGTGTTTGGGGTGAAGAGCATCCCAGTTGGGGTTGAATTACCACCACTATCTTCCCTCAGGGACCAGAGATGCACATATCAGGGTGAGGTGATGGGGTTAACCTTGGCTGTCAAGGAAGGTAGCTCCTGGTATGAGATTCAGAGCCTGCTTATAGACAGAAGGGCTTTGATACAGTGAGGTGGTCACCTGACTGATATTATTCAGTCGTTCAGTGCATCATCTTCGCTGCTGCAGGACTTAAAAATAAACACGGTCCAGTGCTCAGTGCAGAAGCCAGATCTTTCTGCCTGAATGGTAACATCAACACTGCGTCTAATCGCTTGCCAAAACCCGCACTGGTTCAAAAACCTTGTGGTCTGAATATACCGTAAATCTTTCTGTGGGTTTCTGTGTGTTGTGAAGGCAGCAGCAGGCTGGACTGTAGTGGTTTCATCATGTCCATTAATGTCAACGTTTAGAGATTACTTCACCCAAAATGCTAAATTGGTTGAAAATTAATTAAAGCTAGTAGTTGTTGGTTAGCATGATAGCCTGGGCTTAATGCATTGGCACATTGCATTATTCAAATATTTATTATTTTTGTGGAATGTGTGCCTTTAATGATTGAATTATAGTAAACACATACAAAAGCTAGCGGAATAAACTACTGAAGCCTGTTTCCTGTTACTTCCCGATATTAACATTGCTTATTGAGAAAAACACTGTGCCTTAGCTTGAGTTGGTGTGACATGGTGCTGGCTGAGGTGCTCGGGGGAGGGGCTACATCTGCTTGCTCCTTTGATAACCTCAGTCATTGTGATCAGAGTTCGGATATGTGAGGCTTAGTTTCGGGGTCTCCTGTTTCTCTATGCCCACTGTGAGATGGTGTGTTGTGTTTGTCTTTGGTCTACTGCTGTGTTCAGCGTGTTCTTGCCACATATGTTTGGTTTGGTTTGCCTCACAGACCACGGCTAATGTTTGAAAGGTCATGACCTCAGCCTGAGGCTCCTGCTGCCTCAACAAAGGCCTGTATCCTGCCCACATTCTTGAACTCATATTAACAAGGTCCTGCAAACATTTAGAAACAATAACAATGCAGAATAGTACAAAGATATGGGATCTTCAAGAACTATTACCATAGATCAGTGTCTTTCCACGAGGCAAGAGAACAGGCAGTGTGAAATACACACAAAGACACGTACCTGTATTCCATTACAGAATAAAAGCACTAGGCGTAGATCACAGGTATATTTAAAAATAAAATGTGGTGATTACTAGTGGGATTACAAATTAATACAGATCACTGCTGTTGGTCTTTCTTTGCATTGAAGCAGAAGCGGTTCAAGTCAGTGCTATGTGGCGTTTCCTACCCCGGGGCACTTCAGGTCTTTAACTTCAGTGTGAGTGGAGACAGACGTGCGTTTGTGACATCTTGAAGAAATTCGTTTTCTTTTGTGATTAATTGACGCTAAAACGCAAGATTATTGGAGCTCCAGCAGCCAGTAACAGAGGCTGAAATTTTCTCGTGTACCATGATTGTTATCAGATGTCTGTCTCCTGCTTGCTCTCTAGTTATACTTGAGTTGTAATCCACTTAAAAAAAAAGATGTGCTACATTCTCAGCCAAGTGCTACTCAGCTCCTAACAGGAGTACCATGTCTGGAACAAACACACAGGTCCATGATCTCCCAAACAGTGTTTATCAGTGTGTACCAATAAAGTATCAGATGTTCAGAATGAAGAACGTTGTTCTCACTGATGCTAAGACTATGTGGGATGTATATGGCGGTGAAGTCTACTGATGTGTCAGGAGGGGAAGAGTCAGGCATTCTGCAGGAAGAGGCTTTCTCAGCAGTGCTGGACTTCGAGGGAATGGGCATGTGGTTCATATGGACGTGTGCACATTTGCTCAGCTGTTCATGAGTTTGAATGGAGTTCTGAAGACCTGTCAGTGTTCAGTAGGATAATGTCTGTACTTGAGCACAATTTTCCTGCTGGCTGTCCCAGCATGTTATGATATTATTACAGTTCTAGAACTCAGGACTTCCCCTCCGACTAATAAGTCACAAACACCACATTCGGAAGTGTCACTAATATCATAACTGACTAATAGTCAGTTATAAACTAGCTTGGGTTACAGTATTTATATACAGTCCATCTGGAGAATAAATAATCTCCCCATTTTACAAAGCAGCCACCACCATACCACACATACCATCCTCCAAAGGTGGCAAGATAACCTCTTACATGGCACTGATGGGTAGTTTCCTCCCAGCATTCCAGTGATTGAGGTTAACACTGTACCTCTTCATGGAGCAGACAGCAGCATAGGATGTGTACTCAATACCCTGGTTAGACTTTACTCCTGTGTAACCTCTGGTATCATCTGTAATCTGTAATCACCTGTTGGGATTCCACTTGTTGGGATTCCATAAGGGTACATGTGAGACCAGTGAACTATCTGAAGTCAGTTTGATGCCCTTAACGAGGGTTAACGAGAGATAACGAGGAGTTAACGAGGGGGTGTGGCCTGAGGGGAAAGAGTGCTGGCTCCAGCTAGTGGAAGATCTCCAGGCCTCAGGGTTGCTCTTCGTTAGAAGGAGAGCTGTACTTCATTGGGACTGAGCTCTGCCCTTAGCTCAGACGCACCATGGAGAGGGAGCCCTGCTGAACGCCAAAGGGCACACCTGCCCAGACTGACTCCTTACCCCAGGTGGTCGGCCCATCACCAGTACACTCACTGGCCAGCTACTCCAGTGTCTTGGGGTTATATGGAAAATAAGCTTGGATTTCATACATATTTCTACATAGGATGAATGTAATTTTTACAAATATGAAATTCATTGTTCAACTAATCTATTTAACCATTATCTGTTTTATCTGATTTGATGCTGTTCCAGTGCAGGTCTTTGATTATACCATTTATATAATTTATAAAATATTATGTTTAGTTGGCAGACCATGTTTGGAAGGCTCTTCATTCCTGTCTGGAATGTGTCAGAAAGTGAGATGCCTAACTCTATTGCTTTGTGGAGGTGGAACACTCAGTTGTCACATGCCCAAACCACTTCATAAATCCAGAACAATCTGGCTAAATCCAGATAAATCCAGACTCACCACACAACACACTCCACAAAAATACTCTCAGACCCATCATTCCTCAACTCGTATAATGGTGAGGAAGCGTTGTTAACTCAGGGGTGTGACGAGTTTGACCTTCGGGTCTCCAAAGCAAACAAACTACTGCAAACACACAGCAAGTATTTTGTCGCTGCAGTGCAGCAACACGAAGCCCAGAGCAGCAGTTAGTGTGCTGCACTTGTGTTACAAGGCCCTTATTCTGCAAAATAAATACGTACATGTAAAAAAATGCCAGCACAGCAGTTTCTTTTCATCAACTAAGGGCCACTGTTCAAACCCACCTGTCACGCCCAGTTTTTTTTGCATTTCTCTCTTAGGATGTCGACACTCCTTGCCGGACAGGCCGTGTTGAGTGTGAATGCTATCCTTTCTGCCTCACCAACCAATCAGGCCTCGGCAGTGTACCACCCTCTGTTTCTGGCTGGAGGGAGAAAGAAAACAAAGTGGCAGGCATGGCCCCTCCCCATCCTGCCCCTCCCCATCCTGCCCCTCCCCGTGCCTACAGCCGAAACGTTGCTCCTGGTGGGTTTCTTGTCAGCCTCCATACAGGTGGACTCCGTGCCCAGTTCTTTCCTAATGAGGTGCATGTCATGGGAGCTGGGAGCTCAGGGCTTGAGGTTGACAGGCTTCATTAGGGTCAGGACCTCCTGGGGACCTCCTCTCTCCAGGAGATTACAGGTTGGGTTTGGGGCAGCTGCCACATGTCATCGGGTTGGTCCAGGCTACTTTTCAAATGCCTTGTCTTTAGCAGGAACCCATGCCTGCTTGCACTCCTGGAAGCTGGATTTTGAGGAGCGTGTTTGACATGTATGGAGTTTCACTGTTAGCTCCTGGGGGGCCGGGGGGTTGTGGTGGATGAAGGCTTTGAGGACGTCTTCTTCCTTCGTCCACTCAGACAAAGGAGGCCTTTCTTCTCCCTGTCCCTTTGCTTTCTTAACTCCTGCTCCCATTAAATCCTCCTTTCCCCTGCATGGGTCACTGGAGCCAGAGCAGCTCACCAGAGGAGCCGTGCTCAATCTCCACGCTTTCAATGCACAGCAGGGACTCTCACGGTCGCCCCGGCCAAACCTAGAGCCAGCGCTAACCACAAAGCCATTGCTCTTCAGGTCTGGAGCTTTAACCTCCCTGGCACGACAAAAGCCCATGAAAACACAGCAAAGAACCCCAACTTTCCCAGAGCCTTTACTAGGTCTGAGGCCCATTGGCAGCAGTTCTGTGGTCGCCTGTTTGTTCGTTACTCATAGGTAGCTTCGCGTGATCTTGCTAAGGTCCTCACGTCTCCATTAAAGACATTAGCACAGATCGCATTCCTTTGCGGCTGCATAAAGGTCTGTTTGGTTACATTTGTTGGATTTCTCAAACATGAACCCACCCCATCTCTATCTTAAACAGGGAAACCGACACATCTCTTACTTTTTCCCATGGACGAACTGTCAGCTCTCATGCCAACAGAAGCACTGTTTGCCACCGTGGCTTCTCCAGAGACTTAAGCAGGTTCAGCTGGTAAACATTACAAGCACTGTGACTCCCTCATAAATGAAACGCAGTTTTAAATGTTCAAACCAAAAATCGCTGTTTAAACATTTTTTCTGGCATGTGTTATTGTTCTCTCCTCTGTGTGCTGCGTATGCTGTGTGTAAAAGCCAATTAGGGCTTTATTTAATTAGTTAAGGACCACAAACGTTGCGTGCCTAGTTACTGCAGTGATGGGAGACAGGTGTTTACTGGTTTGACTGGCAGCATCAATTAAGTAAACACTACCATGTTGTTGTCATGGCATTACTATGAGTTAGTGAAAAGCATTATACCATTACAGTATACTAGTTAGTGTTGTGACTACTGTATTTCCTGACGTCTTAAAGAATATCTTAAAGAAGACTGTTCTGTTCTGTGAGGTCTGACATTGCCAAAGTCTGGTGGCCCTGTCAATAAACATCCATGATGGTTGGAAGACTAATCACTCCAATCTGTGCCAAAGAACACCAAGCAGGAACCACCAGGATCAGCTGCTTTCAAACCGCCTGGACTGGATAAACCGTCGAGAGGTTCTCAGCACACACTCTGCTCAAGCCATGTTTGGTCTGTGAGTTCTCTCAGACGTTTGTTTGTCGGCTGGTGATGTGTCCCATAGATTAACCCCCCTCTCTTCCCATCTAAGTGTACGACAGTCAGTTCACGGCACCCATTGGTTATGAAAGCTTATAAGCACTTAAAATGAGCTTAATCAGTTGAATGATGTGGTAAGTAGTCAAGTTCAGCAGTTCACTCTCATGACACAGTGAAAATAATTTCCGAAGCCCGAAGACATGAGGCAGTGCTAATCTTAGAAGCCGGACCACCTCGTAGAGCCGAGTGTGCAGGATGAGAGCTGCGTCATGTGCTTGACCGACAAGATTTACGTTAACTTTAGGAATGTGTGCAGTGACACTGTAGCAGAGTGTGAATGCAGCATGTGTGGCAGTGCACTGTAGTCTAATGACACACCGGTCTCCCTGAATGGCTCCTGTTATGTTAGGGCTTTGTCTTAATAGCAAAACCACCACCATCTACTCCAAATACATTACAGCAGGGAAGCATTCCACACTCAGAGGCGTTCTGTGGGTGTCAGAAAGCACAAAATAACAACATACGCAATATAGCTATAAAAGCCAAATACAACACCAGAGACTGCTGGGAAGTCAAGAAGAATATAAACATACTTCATCAAACATAGTGAGTTCATGGAAGAATAATAATTATGTATAACTCATTATATTGGGGGGGGTGAGGGGTGGGCTTACTGATGGTGAGATATGGATATTTGGATATTTATGCAAAAAGTAAGAAAGACATTAGGATGTCCACAAACGCAAATGTTCATGGAGTCCAGACAAATCAGAGGATTTGGGAGACCACAAACTCTCTGTATCTGAGTACGTGAAGCTGAATTCTGGAAGCAGTCTGTGAATGTAGTGCATTGTGGACACTAGACTGTGACTGCTCACTAATGTCCTCACTGACATTTAAGTCTTTGGTCTGAAAGCCAGAGACATAACGGTGCTTTGTGGATGAAGCTGAAAGAGAGGAAGACTGTAGCACAGACCACCTGGTCAGGATGTCTACAAGAAGAGATGTCTAAGGGAAGCTACATCTACTCTGACCCTCCTTCATCCTTCATCACAGATCTACCCTGGTCCTCTCTCTTCATCACAGATCTACTCTGATCCTCACTCTTCATCACAGATCTACCCTGGTCCTCTCTCTTCATCACAGATCTACCCTGGTCCTCTCTCTTCATCACAGATCTACTCTGATCCTCACTCTTCATCACAGATCTACCCTGATCCTCTCTCTTCATCACAGATCTACTCTGATCCTCACTCTTCATCACAGATCTACTCTGATCTTCACTCTTCATCACAGATCTACTCTGATCCTCACTCTTCATCACAGATCTACCCTGATCCTCACTCTTCATCACAGATCTACCCTGATCCTCTCTCTTCATCACAGATCTACTCTGATCCTCACTCTTCATCACAGATCTACTCTGATCCTTGCTCTTCATCACAGATCTACCCTGGTCCTCTCTCTTCATCACAGATCTACTCTGATCCTCACTCTTCATCACGGATCTACTCTGACACTGTCTCTTCATGCTTCATCCAGCATCCCCCACTGATCTCATGCCCACTGAGCCTGAAGGCACATCACTCTTTATCTCTTTAGTCACAGTCACCCATGTCCCACGTGTGTGTGTGTGTTTAATGAATGAGAGATTACATTTGCAACATGATTCTGAGTTTTCAGAGGGGAGGACAGAGAGAGTGAAGATTTAGCTGCTGTGCTGGCTGTGAAAAGCAGCAACCATATACATGCTCACACGCCCACACACCCACTCACACACACACACACACACACACACACACACACACACACACACACACACACACACACACACACACACACACACACACACACACACACACACTCCCCCCACACACACACACCCACCCCCACACACACACACACACACACACACACCCACACCCACACACACACACACACACATAAAAACACAATCTCACATAAAAAACACAAACTCACTCACACACGCACACACACACACACACACACACACACACACACACATAAAAAACACACTCCCACATAAAAAACACAAACTCTCTCTCTCTCTCTCACACACACACACACATAAAACCACAATCACACACACACACACACACATAAATAAGCATACACAATCACAGCCCCACACCGCAGCACAAGCAGTGAACAGTAATGTGAACTGGCGTTTGTCATGTAGCCTGCTGGATTATAACTGAAAGCCCACTGACTTGGTCCCTTGACTTGATGTTGATACTAAACTGAGAGAGGAGACACAGGAAGCCGAACTCTACAGTGTCTGGAGTTCTGCCTCGGCCTGTCCTTGACCACGAGGGACAGGACACGTCTTTAATCACCTTATCCTCCCTTTCTTGCTAGGAAATCCACAGTTACTGCAGGTTTTCCCCAGATAGCGTCCTAAGACCTGGAGACCTTGAGGAGAGGAACAAGATAAGATGAATCCATTTATCAGGGTGTGAGAGGGGCAGCTGGAATGACTTTAATTAGCTTTAATATGTATTCTAGATCATACATCACTGTAAATAACTTAAGAATAGAATAATATCTAAGTATTGTACAAGTAAAAATAGTATATCTAGGAAAATTCAAAGGGAAGTAAACTTTTTTCAGGATTTTAAACTACAGGTAAAGAAGATGTTTTGCATAATGTAAAGCGCACTTTTCTTCAGCTAGCAAGCAAATATCTTAAACATATCTTACTGTAAACGATAGATATGTCTTTACCACACTTCATATTCACAAGACTGCCTGTCCACCCCCTTAATCCTGTTCCGTAATTCCACTTGATTCTCAGAAAGCAAAACTGATGCCTTCCTAACTCATGAGAGAGAGAGAGAGAGAGAGAGAGAGAGAGAGAGAGAGAGAGAGAACCCGGACTGCCACAGGATAGTATTCTTATTATGACTGAGAGGGAGTTTGTGGCGGTCTTTGCATTTTGTCACTTTCCGCTTTTTTATGATGCGGATTCATATCGAAACTTCAGGACTCGTTAAATTGCCCCGTGCGCAATGCTGGAAATATGGCTTATAAATTACAGCGATACTTGAGAATATCAGACACGTTTTTGTGAGGACCTTTTCAAATACAGAAAAACCAGGCTGTGTGATGGGGAGATCAAATAAAAAACTTCTGGAGGACTGAGTTCGCTTTGTTGGCGATATTGGCGCGCGGATTTTTTCCTCTTTGAAGTATTGTCTATGTATTTTTGTTAAGGTCTTTATTTTATGCAGAATTCGCAGCATGGCGCACCACTTTCTTTGGTGTGTTGTGGCGTTGGTTCTGCCGGGACAGATACGTGGAGCGGGATCTTACATTGGGCACAGTCAACATATGGACCAAAGTCAGTCTGTCGTCCAGGAGAGAGTGGCCAGCAGACACAGGTAAGTTATGAAAAAACTTTCATGCTGAGTTTTATGTGCTGATCGATTATGGATGGGATTTATATCATTTCTTAGGCGTAGTGTCCATTGCATTATCGTTATGAAGTAAATAACGCGTATATGAGTGAAACAAAGCCTCTTTTGACGGCATCTTGCAGGTCGGCAGCACACGTGTGGTGGAGCATGTGTCCAAGGCGCTTCAGGGGTGGTGACCCGCCCAGGTCGTGGGGCTCTGACGTTTTCATTATCTTCTAGTGTTACTATTGTTACTAGAGATGATGAGATGATTAGACAAATTCAAATTATTGCTACTGAAAAAAATACTGTAGTATTGCTATTTACTCTTGGTCAAGAGCATTACTAGCTATGCCTACCCTGTTCAAAAGAGTGATCAAACGGAAAGGTCATAGGTTAGACTCTTTATCACAAGTCCGCCTAGTAATTACTAGCGTTCCAACCAAATAACCAGTATGAAACTCGATGACTGAACTGTGTAATTACATCCCTTGTTTGCAAGAATGAAACACAGTAAATGGAACGGAGTAGACAGGATTTAATTAGTTCATTTATCAAAAACATATTTTTGTAGGGTAAATGGAGGCATCATTAGAAACGTTCTAATCCAGTACAAATAACTGGATAAATAGCTACCGACACCAGATTACACTGAGATTATAGACGTGTGATCTTATCTCACAACACGAGGTTTGATGTTATTCCATCCTCAAACATAACACAAACACCACACAGAACACACACATGAAAATTTGTATAGGCACAGGTTAATTCTGATCATATTAGTGTGTATATTAGGAATCAGACTTGGTGAGTTAGTTTAAATTTACCGCAGACAGACTGGAAAAGCCTGCCATTTGGGACAGGTTTTGGACCACCGTGTGCGACACAACTGAGTCATTGGCTGGTCTCGTTCCTACAGGAGCGAAGTTCTGGTTTTGGCCCCAGGCGCTACCGATTTGGAGTGACTGAACTGTTTTGTTTTTACAGATGTGTAAAATACTGCACGACTAGCGGTAGCTCTGACCTCCCTCTCCGTTAAGGTTTCCTTTCTTTTCCCACTGAGACTGGCCATTCTTTTAGGTCATCATGGCTGAATTGGACCCTAGATGGATTTATGGTAGTCATATTTCAGGAATGCGCCGTTCGTGCTAGAAGCACCTGCCATACGTAAAACAGGTTTCTTCACTCTCTTCTTAAAAGAACATGGCGATTCCGTTAATCGGTGGGATTTAAGCCAGTCACATAGCTTGGTAAGTGTTTTTTTCCCAACAAATATCATGACGTAAGCCTGCCACATGTCCAACACGTGCGTAAAATGCGTACTGACATGTAGTGACTGTGGTGGTCTGTAAGCACAAGATGCATTCTCTACATCACATCTAAACATTCTCTCATCTTCATGGTTTGTGGGCGAGTGACAGACCGTAGACTTCTGCTTAACACGGGAAGTAATCCCGTAGGTTTTGCCCTAACGATATAAAGCTACACAATATCTATGGGGTTCAAAGGGAATTTCTAAACACTACATTTAAGAAAATGTCAGTGCAAAGGCGGTAACGTCTGACTGACCAAAGGTGGTCTTTTATTTTATTTTTTCCCACAGTCCGACTATTTGAGGAACATAAATTATATAAATAAACTGTAAAAACAAGCAAAACAACAACAAACACAACAACATAGATGTAGATTAACAAGACACCTCAGCACATCAGCACTAAAATTCCATTTCCAGCTCTGTATTCAATGTTCAGTAAAAAGCAAACCTGATCCAGAATCAGTAGAGCCCACAATAAGCTGCTTTGTGAACTTGAGCAGTGGGCCTTCACGCTGATTTCAGTAGCTCTTACTTCTGTGCATCACTGGCTCTAAATGGCAGGACTACAAAGAGGATGTCAGTCCCTCTCACTGGGGTCAGAGAAGTAAAACTGCTCGAGAAGCCTTCAAAAGAGGTGCCAGGTCTGGCCTGGGTCGACCTCCATGCAAAACAAAGACCCTTTTAATGCTTATGAAGACCAGTGGACATTTGTAATCAACAAGAACTTTGTGGATAGCCAAGAAGGAAATAGATCGAAATCACAGTGGTAATTTTGCATAAGTAAATGTTAGTGTGTGTGTGTGTGTGTGTGTGTGTGTGTGTGTGTGTGTTTGCATGTGTGTGTTGATATGGATGAGTTAGTTCATGTTTATGTTGCTCTGTTCTACACATGGGTGCATATATATATTTCATTGAAGTTCATAACTATTATTCCACATGTCTTTCAACGTTTACTCACTCAACATTTAAATGTAACACAACATAGCTGGCCAAACTGGATTAATAAGTGTTTATGTCCAGTACTAAACATTGTTGGCCAGTGTTTGTGTTCAGTGGCAAAGTGTTCATATGAGTGACTGTGTTTTATTTGTATATAAAGGTCATTTGTTAGAAGGTGCAGCCTCCTTCACAGAAGATTAACACAACGTGATTAGATGCTGATAGATGTTTACCCATGTGGGGTAAATAACACACGATTTCAGACATTAGTGCAGCTGAATAAATAATTTGGTTGTAAGAAAAGAAAGAAAGAAAGAAACCTTTGTATGCAAAATGTTTATACTGTTTGTTTGTTTATGATTGTTTACAAAATAACAATAAAACTGCCACAGTTAGTGAAACCTAACACTAAAACCACAGCCCAGATCTGCACAACTACAAAACCACAACTCCAATCTGACAACTCCAAACCACAGCCCAGATCTGCACAACTACAAAACCACAGCTCAGATCTGCACAACTACACAACCACAGCCCAGATCTGCACAACTACAAAACCACAGCTCCAATCTGACAACTCCAAACCACAGCCCAGATCTGCACAACTACAAAACCACAGCTCAGATCTGCACAACTACAAAACCATAGCTCCAATCTGACAACTCCAAACCACAGCTCTGATCTGCACAACTACAAAACCACAGCCCAGATCTGCACAACTACAAAACCACAGCTCCAATCTGACAACTCCAAACCACAGTTCTGATCTGCACAACTACAAAACCACAGCCCAGATCTGCACAACTACAAAACCACAGCTCCAATCTGACAACTCCAAACCACAGCTCTGATCTGCACAACTACAAAACCACAGCCCAGATCTGCACAACTACAAAACCACAGCTCCAATCTGACAACTCCAAACCACAGTTCTGATCTGCACAACTACAAAACCACAGCCCAGATCTGCACAACTACAAAACCACAGCTCCAATCTGACAACTCCCTCCAAACCACAGCTCTGATCTGCACAACTACAAAACCACAGCCCAGATCTGCACAACTACAAAACCACAGCTCCAATCTGACAACTCCAAACCACAGCCCAGATCTGCACAACTACAAAACCACAGCTCCAATCTGACAACTCCAAACCACAGCCCCTGATCTGCACAACTACAAAACCACAGCTCCGATATGCACATCTACAAGCCTATTCTCAGCCTGTGTGCTGTGATCACACAGAATGGAGAAAAGCATCATTAGAAAAGCAAAACTATTAGATGTTTTAGATTGAGCAGAATTGTAACTACTTCAGGCAGAATCAGATCATATAAAGTCCACGGATGCCATATGGTGTGTATAGTTTGTATAAATTACTATAGATTTGGCTGAAGTGTTTAAATTTGAAAAAGATCTGAGGTGTTCTTCTGGTGTGTTAACTGTGTGCAGTTATTTAACATAATGACCTGTTTTCAAAATCATGGTAAGCAATCATTTAAAAAAACTGTAATCCAAACTTAATTATACTGAAATCTCATCATGCACGATCATTGGATTTTGCTAATGTTAAAAATAAAAAGTAGTTAAAGTTTTACACATTGCTGCATGGATAAAACAGGAGGAGCAGAACCCTGCTGACTCATCGGTGCACAGATGATGGCTGCTTGTCTGAATGTTCGTTTGCTGGTGCATTTAAAATAGCTGACTCTCTGTGTGGAATGTCACAGACAGATGGGGACGTTCCTTAAACAGGATGGGTGGATGCCTGAAACTGTAACTGAGAGATAAACTGGGAGATAACTGCAATACAAAAACGTGTCGGAAAAGCCTGCTCTGTGATGTATGGGCGTGACGTGGAGAGTGTGTGTGTGTGATCTGGAGATGCTCTAAAACGCAGACGGATGGAAGTGAAAGAAGATCACAGATCTTGTGTGTCTGTACAGGGACACAACAGAAGGGCCAGTGTGAACCGTATAGCAAACGGCTCTGAATCAGACATTTTGGACTAGAATGATGATGTACTGTCGTGTGTGTGTGTGTGTGTGTGTGTGTGTGTGTGTGTGTGTTCTCCTGTATCAGTTGCACACTTGCTGTTCTCTTATCCATAGATGGTTTCCCCTCTTGGGTTGTGTGTGTTTGTGTGTGTGTGTGTGTGTGTGTGTGTGTGTGTGGGTACAGGAACTGGTGTGCCTATGTAGCTATGAAGACTGTTAGTTGTGTCATGGAGGATGGAGTGGAAACCTACGTGAAGCCAGACGTCCAACGCTGTTCCTGGGGCCAGTGTTCACGGGTGGTGTTGTAAGTGTTCAGTCTCATCACAGCAAATCAGGACCAAGAGTTCATGTGGGGCATGTTTCATGTGTCCAGCACCCAGCATGCTCCTGACCAGCTGGGAAGACAGTGATGAGCGTCCTCTGCTCGGTTGGGTGCATGTCTCCCGCAGCTATTTGTGGAATGAGGCTACTGATGACTACAGACGTCACTAACTGACCCCTGGTGAAACTATTCCTGTGGCAAACCAACAGACTCCAGTTTGTGCTTTTACTGGGAATAGAACCGCCATGGAATGCCTGTTCAGGTTTTTGACCGTAATCATCTGATTTCCTAATGACCTGAGCAAGTTGTTGCCAGATGAGCAGAAGCTGAATGCATCCCTCTTTATCTCATCCCTCTTTCTCTCATTCCTTCCCTTCTCTCTGTCTGGGAAAGGGCATGTGAACACTGCAGTTAGTTTTCAAAAAATAGAAATGTTGTTATAATGCTTTAGTCTACCAATTACTCATGGGCAGTTGGTCCAAAATATATCACCAACTTTACAGAGGATGAAGCATTTTTACGCAGGGTGACAACTAGAACTTTGTTGGCAAGTTGGCTCAGAAACTATCCAGAGATGAAATATTTTCTGAGACCAATCTGTTTCACTTATTTATCCTGAACAAAGGGAATGTATCAGATGACATAATAAATAAATGTTTTTAGACCCTAGTTTTAGACATACTAGTTAGTGTGACACCAAAGGAGCTGTGGAGGCAAGACGCTGTGTGAAAGGGTTTCATGATACTAGGAATTATTCTTTTTCTGGTATATAATAATAAATCATCTTATTATTAACATAACAGGATAAACACTTTTCTGAGACATTAAAGCTTCCTCAACTATCAGTTTATGTGCCTAATGCAGTAACATGACTGTATTAAAACAGCCCAATGACTAATATTGCATTTAAGGGAGTTGCAATTACCTCTGCAAAAGAGACATTTATGAATATCAGAGCTCATCTACTAGACTTTTACCTCTGACTTTCTAATTCTGCTAATCTGTTGGTTTAAAACTATAACTGCCTTACCTGACAGGTATAGAACATACAGAAGACCCAGGTACAAGATTGCTTACAAAATGGTGACAGAGATGGAGTGGAAGTGTTGCCACGGTTACTCAGGTGAAGACTGCAGTCACAGTTCCCATGGCAACTCACATATCAGCACTGGCAGACCTTCAACATCACAGACTGGATCCAGTACTGGGAATGTTCAGGAGGGCGGAGAAGGTACAGCCCTTATCAATGTGGACTATTTCATCATTACATAAATCATTACGATATGGAAAGTATAATATGATTCTCATGATACACTGTAAAAAGCCCACAGCAAGTAGGTCTATACAGTCTAGTCCAGTTGTACAGTCAGACAGTTCGAGGTGGTTTTGAGTTGTGCTGCTCGAGGTTGTCTTTGGTTGTCTTTCCTACTTTTCGTCAGTTGTTTCGTGCACTAACCATGAGGCATAGAGGCATAGAGGTGTAACTATAAGGCGTAGAGGCATAACCATGAGGTGTATAGTCGATTCTAGATCCTAAATGTGCTGATTGCTTCTGGATGGTATCTGTCTGGATAGACAAACAAATCCAGTGTGTCAAAATCAACTGTTTATTATTAATTAGCAAGAAGACTGTAGATTCCATTTAATCCCATTTTCTGCTAATCAAGAGCATTTCACATGATGAAAGTAGTATCAACACTACCATGAAGAAAACAAAGAACAAACATAAGTTGGGAACAGAATGGTCAGCTTTATTCAGAGTTCATGCTAAGATGGAAACTACTCTTAAGCCAAAGGAACACAAAGGCTGCTTTATAGTTTGCTAACACCTGGATACAAAGCCACTGAAGTCTGTCTGAATGAGATGAAAATAATCTAAAATGGTGGAAAAGGAAGAGTGTGAAGTTAAAAATAGGACCTGAACACAATTTCAGTGTAAATGTGGTAGGAATGTGCAGCAGCAAGTTCTGGTTGTTCTGGTTGGACATTACAGCACCCAGGTGCTGGTGATGTGTCACTCAGTGGCATAGTAAGCAAGAAAATGAATTAAACCCAAATTCATTTTGTCCAGTTTCTTATGCCCCCCCCCCCCCCCCCCTTTATCCTCAAATTGATATAGTGCCCTCTAATCTCATAGCAACTGGTTAATTTCAGATGTTATGTTCTGGCGTGCAGGAACAAATGCTGTTTTTTTAATACTTGTGGGCTGTGCTGTAGTTGTTTATTTAGAAAGTTCTTCCTCCTTCTCAGGGAGAGCAGACAGTGACAAGATCAGACAACTTGAGGAGAAGATCCAGAGTCTCAGCAGGGAACTCCAAGACGTGAAGTCCAGCTTACATGGCGTGAACAAGCAGTTGCAGGAGGGTTCCCGCGGGGGGAATAACCACGGTGGACACAATCCCTCAGACGCCGCCCAGCCAGAGATGAAGGAGACCATCAACAGCATCCAGACCAAGCTGGACCTGCTGGACAATATGACACGAGTGCACGACAGAACCATCAACAGCATCAACAACCACCTGGGAGGCAGCGATGGTGACCTGGGCGACGGGTGGCACGGCGGAGGTCGCTACGGCACCCTGAAGGAAGAGATCCTCGGGGAGCTGGAACGTCGTGTTGCGCTGTCCTGCTCGGCATGCCAGAGCGGGGTGGAGGACACGCGGCAGCAGCAGAGAGAGGACAGAGAGCGTATCCGGGCGCTGGAGAAGCACGTGAGCATCATGGAGCAGTACCACAAGCAGGAGATATCTCGCTTGCAGACCTGCTGCGACGCCATGGAAGACCTCCAGAGGAGGGTCAGCGTCGTGGAGAGGACAGCGAGCTCCAACGCGGAGGCGTACGACGTTCTCCGAGGCCGGCTTGAGAAGGACCTGAAGGGGACCGCCGGAAACGGAGGGCGGGGGAAGGCCCTGGAGGAGAGAGTGAGCAGCCGAATGAGGGAGCTGGAGCGACGGCTGAACGGGACGGTGAGGAAGGCGGAGCAGAAATGTTCTCACACGGAGAGCAGCATGAAGGAGCTGCTACAGAGGGAGATCAGCCACATACGGAACTCTGTCCTCGGGCACGATCACGCCATCAGATTCACCAACATACAAATGGACATCACAGAACTGAAGGACTCCGTTTATGATCACAGGGGTCGTATTGCTGAGCTGGAGAACAAGACATCCATTCTTGGCGGGAAGTTGAAGTCATCGGTGGACTTGTGCACACAGACGTGCGCTGTGCATGGAAAGGTGAATAAGACTGAGGACACGGTGAAAACCCTGCAGTGGAAGGTCGTTGCCAATACAGAAAACATCCAGAGGTTTGACACCAGACTGAAGGATCTTTCTGTGTCTGGAGACTCCTTGATCAATCGTGTTTCGGACCTCAGCCAAGACGTTCAGAAAATCAAGAGCCTGATGGGGGAGGATGGTGAGAACTTCAATAGGATAGTCACCGAGGTGGAGGAGCTGGGGAAAGACCACAGCGATTGTAGTTCTGCTGTCAATTCCATAGGTGACGAATTCCGCAGCTTCAGGAATGCGACCAGTGACGCCTTCGAGAGATGGCAGGGTGAAATCACAAACCTGTGGACCAAAGTGGACTCTGATGGAAACGCATGCTCACAGGTGTGTTCAAACCTGCAGGAGGAGGTGGGCAAGCTAAAAGAGGAAGTGGAGATGTGTCAGGGCCAGTGTAAGATCAGTATGAACGAGCACCAGAAACATTTGGATCATCAGAATGTTATAACCAGCACACTGCGTAAAGAGCTCAGGTCCATCGAAGGTGAACTCTCAGGAGTCAAGCTGAACTTCGGTGTCCTCAACGACACACTGAAGGGGCTTGGTCGCACTGTTCACAGACATGGCGACACCTTGGTTAATCTGGAAACGTCTAAGGACAGGATCTCCTCAGAGATCGACAAAATCCAGGAGGACCTGACTAGCCATATAGAGGACAGCCAAGGACGCTTCAACAACGTCGGCCGTCAGATTGAGAACTTCAGAAGCAATGTGGTGGTTGAGATGGGTGAATGCAGGCGAGCTGGAGAGGGCCTGGAGAAGAGACTTCTGAAGATGGAGGAGGTCTGCGGCAGACTGGACTCGCTCTCGGAGAGCCTGCAGCAAATCAGGGATGGTCTGAGTAGACATGTGTCTGGGCTCTGGACTTGTGTTAATGGGCTCAACACCACCGTCATTACTCATGGAGAGGCCATTGACAACATACAAAATGTTCATCTGGAGAACATGCGGGGGAGGATCTCCAGCCTCAACTCCTCACTACTACACATACACAATGAATTCCAGACCTTCACTGAACAAGACTTTATTGGTGAGCATCCTTTCATTCTAAAAACACACGCACACAATGTTCATACGTCACACGGTTTGAAAGGCCCAATGTCAGCGCTTTGGATGTAAATGAATCAGACTTTACATAAAAGCAGGATGGAAAAAATGCCAGACTGTAACACACTGCAGCTATTCTAACAAGGACCGAGGACGTGGCGGCAGGCAGCGCAGTGAGGACTCAGATGTATTTAGGGCACATCCAGAATCATAGTTTTGACAGTCCAGGGTCGGTTTACCAACATGAATAGAATCAGAATACATGATGAATAAACAAAAAAACTAGAAAGCCAGGGAAAAGAAATGAACAGGTAATAATACCACAATAAAAACAACACGCTAGTGCAAGCAAATATGAAGATGACATATGTACGGGGCTTGCACAACAACGGAGGGTAAGTCACAATGACCAGCAACGTAGAACAAAAAACACTAGGAATATATGCACAGGCTAATAATGCCTAACAAGATCTAAATGCAACATCTCAACGGTTTTCTAAACTGAAAACCGAAAAAACAAAAAGCACATGGAGTAACAACAAACAAAACAAAGGCACGAGACAGGAAATAGAAACACAGGAGAGACAGGAAACAGACACATGTCAAGCATGACAGCTGTATTTTTGTGTGCATGTTTTGAATGGTCCTATTAGCAAAAAAAGAAAAATAAAGAAGAAAGACTGTATTGTTGAACAAGATGATCACTGGGAAATAAGGACAACCTGTCTTATTTCTAGAGGACAAGTATAGACAAATACGTAAGGCTTGAGTACTGGCAGTTGAACCAAGGTAGTAATATATAAACGAATTAAAATCTATTAATTAATTAAGATTAATTCATTTAAAATATGTAAATCATGTAAGATAATGTTATGCAATGTTTCTAGCGTGCCTGTTTGAAAAGTAGTGCATTATAAAACACATTATTGCATACAATACGCTGCATAACTTACTACAGGGTTGAACATTTTATGCCATACAAGTGGCAGCCATGTGCTCTAATAAAGACACGAGGACCCCTTATGGAAAGACAGCAAAACGACACCAAAGAACATGTACTGTCAGGCTGGCGAAAACACCCCACCATAACTGTCTGCTTTTCAGTGTTGTGGAAAAACGAAACAAACAAAAATAAGAAGAAGAACCAGAAGACCAACAGATATTTTATGTTTTAGGACCTCCTGGACCACAAGGAGAGAGGGGATACCCAGGCTTCCCTGGACCGCGAGGTCCCCCTGGCAGAGAAGGCCCGCAAGGCCTCCCAGGAAGGCAGGGACCGGTGGGCCCGCCAGGTTAGAACATGTGTTCCGTTCACGTCAGGAGATCCTGGACTGTCCTTCATGTCATATGATGGTATCATGTCCTTTTTAGTCAGGAGGTGTCGTTAACAGTCTTACCTTCTGTTCCTCAGGCCTCAGGGGTGAAGTGGGTAAGTGTGCTTTCCTTATTCACCAATAGCAAAGTTCAACATGTCCTCTGCGGTGGGCTGCATAGTGTGTGTGTGTGTGTGTGTGTGTGTGTGTGTGTGTGTGTGTGTGTGTGTGTGTGTGTGTGTGTGTGTAAATGTGCCATATTTTGTCAATTGTGATTTTTCACCGCAATCTAAATTTGCCATCTTTTTACCCATCTGTGCAGTTAGAACACACACACACACACACACACACACACACACACACACACACACACACACACACACACACACACACACACACACTAGTAATTACTAGGGGGCTGTGGTGCACACGTGCCCAGAGCGGTGGGCAGCCCTAGCCCGGCACCCGGGGAGCAGTTGGGGTTAGGTGCCTTGGTCAAGGGTACCTCAGTCATGGCCTCAGGCCTGGGAATCGAACCCACAACCCTCCGGTCACAAGAGCAGTTCCCTACCCACCAGACCATGACTGCCCCGTGTGTGTGTGTGTGTGTGTGTGTGTGTGTGTGTGTGTGTGTGTGTGTGTGTGTGTGTGTGTGTGTGTGTGTGTGTGTGTGTGTGTGTGTGTGTGTGTGTGTGTGTGTGTGTGTGTGTGTGTGTTGAACAGGCCCTCCAGGAGAGGATGCAAAAGTCCTGCGACTGGCCTTTTCTGCGGCACTCACGCGACCGCAGGTCAACGCAGGCACCATCATCTTCAACAAGGTCTTCGTCAATGAAGGAGACGCCTACAATCCACACACAGGTACATCAGGCCCCAAGAGTTCAGTCATCATCTCCAGCAAATCCAGCTTTGTTGTACATGGTCATTGCATTTGGTAGTTATCTTTTGCCTTTTGCCTTTATCTTCTGTGACCTTCAATATATGTTTCACAAGTGATTAAATGATCATAAACATATACTGTACATATAGGAAGTTGTTTTCTGATTTTCTCTTGCTAAAGGGATCTTCACAGCTCCGCTGCGTGGCCACTATTTCTTCAGTGCGGTCCTGACCGGCCACAAGAACGTGAAGGTTGAGGCGGTGCTGTCCAAGTCGAACTACGGTATCGCTCGTGGAGACTCTGCTGGGTACCAGCCTGAGGGCCTGGAGAAGCCCATGGCAGAGGCCAAACACATGCCAGGCTCCCTGGTGGTCTTCAACCTCATCGTCCCCCTGCAGGAGGGCGAGACCGTCTGCGTTGACCTGGTGATGGGGAAACTGGCAGACTCTGTGGAACCTCTCACCACCTTTAGTGGGACGCTGCTCTACAGTGATGATGTGGATTATAAGATATTATAAGACTGAACTGATGTACCAGATTGGAGAGAGCTATCCTGCACATGGAGGCAAAAAGTTGAAGGAATGTAAATGTATGTGGTAATTGTTGAGTGGTAACTAAGATACATATTATGAGTATTATATTCAGGTTTATTATCATTAATACCACCCAAAACATTTGTGGCCACAGAAGAGTCCATTTCTATCAGAATGATGAGAAAGTTCTGGCATTAAACAGGTTGTTTATGATTCTTTTTAAAAGTAACATTTATCACTGTGCTGGGGGAATTTTTTTATGTTGTTTTTTCCACAAAGAAGATTGTATTATCGTAGTCACTGTGTTCATATTGTTATGTATATCACTGTACCTTCTTTTAATATTACCGTGACGTTTATCAAGGCCTTGAAACCTGAGAGCTAATTTTCAGAATAAGAGCTGAGGACTTGCCAAAATTCTGCTCTGAAGAGCAAGTTGGAGTGGGAGAATAAATGAGACAAAAGAGGTAGCCAGTGAGCAAAGACTGAGACAACAGGGAGTGAGTGAGTCTTTCCTCAAGGACTGAGACAGTGGGGAATGAGTCTGTGAACTTGAAAGCAGTCTTTCCTCAAAGACTCCATTGACGGCTTTGACCATATTAAATGTCTTTATAATTTTATTCCATTTGCTGTTTATCCCTTCATATTTCTGTTTCTGTTTTCATCACCATACTAGAGGGGAGGAGGGAAGGGAATAAAAATAGCTTGGCGTGCTCAGAACAGAACATTTCAAGCACAACAGACCAAGAGGCCAGAAGAAAGGATACTGTTCTAAATCCACTCCTACAGCCACAAAACTGTAAAAATATGCTTTGATTGGTTGCACAAGTTTTATGACTCCCTCGACAACTGAACTTTTGCACTTCAAACAGGCCTACAGTCACATCATAATACTTTTAATAATACATTTCTTCCTTGAAGTCTAGTGTGACATGCGCATTCCTGGTGGTCAGTGACGAACGGAAAACTTCATACAACTGTTTTTGTGAAAGGCATTTCTCCAAGGATGTTGTGAGAACAAACACTGACCTCCTCCACTAACCCCAAACACAGAGGAGGACAATGAGCAGTGTTTCCATATTAAGCCTGTGGAGTTACATTTCATTCAGGCTGACAGAGCCAGAGTTGGGTTTCATTAAACAGATTTGTGTTTCTTGGAGATTTAGGTCTCTTTTCTGAGTCTTTCTGCATATGAAGCAAAATATCAGTTTGTCCACTCTCTTGTTACAACACACCAAATGCAGATTATGTAATGAATCTGTTGAAAATATTTTTACTCTTACAATTCTGTGTTGGGTGTTCAACAAAATATAAATTAAAGCCTATTTGTAATGTTTCTAACAATAGTTGTTTGTTTATTTATTAACTTTTACAATATTTGTACATATAAAGTTTTGAGATTTGGAGTTGTATTACATTACCAGTGTGGAATAATGGTACAATTTATTAGGACCGCCGTTGCTGTCAAAATCAGTTACAATCTGTGTAATGCTAGTGACCTCTTGTGTCAAAAACATAAGATTGCAGTATGAAGATTTAGCCTTCTCTGCAGAGCACAAGAGACCCCCAAAAAAGCCCAGAGTCCACCACTGCTTGTCCTTTAAATTATGCAGTCCATGGGTCCCATTGTGGCAGGACACGGTATAGCCGCCTCTTTGTGCCGGATTCCATTTACTGTCACTCACACGCACTTACATTGCCGTGTAAACTGATATTAGCCCCTTGACTTGGTCCGGTCAAGATGGTTGTAATTCTACCTGCAGGTCGGAAATGAAATAAGAAAGCGGGGAGAGGAAACTCGGAGAACGGACACCTACTCCTTGGACCTTTCTTCTGAGACCGCACGTTTTCTGTTACCATAGAGACGGGTTTGCACTAAATACTGGAGTTTGGAGTTGTTTATGTTAACTAGATGTTGCGTTTAAGAAATTAACTGGATTGATTGATTACGAGCCTGGATTATCCACAAAGGTAGGATACGTTTGCTCCCACTGTAATCAAATAAGTGGAGAAATGTGATTATGATACGGTTAATGTATTTTCGTTGGGATTTTGAGGCACGGCGGTTACGTCACTTTCTAAAGGCCCATTTTATTTAAGGCTCATTTTGTCGTTATCCATTAAATTCGTTTTTGCTCTCCTATACTTAACTAGATACTTTTAACATTCCTGTCGTTACTTTTTTATAGATTTGGCTCATGATTTCTGAAGTGAGGACCGTGAGGCCCGTAGCCGACGGCCGGCTGAAAGTATCGCAGATATACCGCCTTCTCCAGTGTGTTCACGATGGCGACACGGCCCAGATAGAGAGGCTGGTCTCCGTGGGCATCGATAACCTCATCAATCTCACTGAACCGCGGGAAGGCAAAGGCGCTCTGCATTTGGCCTCGGTGAGCAACAACGCCGACATGGTGGAGTTTCTGCTGGCTCAGGGCGCACAGCCCAATGTTCAGGACAGACGAGGACGCACGCCGGTGATGCTGGCCGCGGAGCTCGGCCACGACGGAGTGGTGGCCCTCTTGGCCAAACATCACGCAGATATGAAGCTGACAGACGTAGAAGGAAAAGGTAGGGATGTCTGTTTTTGTTTGTTTGTACTTTCTCTTCTTTATGCCGTGCATCTTGTATAACGTCTTAAAGTAAAAACTTCTTCAAACAGGTTCTATGAAACACAACCAAGAAAGCCAAACCTTAACCCAGATCTTAAAAGCCCTGTATGTCATATCAGTGTGCTTATGCATATTACAGCTTGCGAATGAGAAGTTGCAGAAGAAGCCTTGGTGTCTCGCGAGGCGTATTTCACGCGCAGGTCTGCTACATGACTGCATGCGTGGTTGCGTGTCCTGCACGACTCTTGGAACTGAGCCCATTAGACTCACAATCAACTTTTGTAGACATTACTGCAGACAGCAATTGCTGTTTCATGTCTTTAGGGCCTATGCAGTTTTTTTTGTGCTATTTTATAAAATAAATATTTTGTTAAATAAAGTCTTGATATTATTCAACTCGAGTTGCAGTGCTTCAAAACATAAGCAATGTGCTTCAAACATAAGCAATGTGTTATTCATGTTTTAAGTAGCGTCTTGGCGAGACCCTCTATAGGGTTATTCTTAATACATTTTCAGTCTCTGACTCTCAATGCCAACCACTACCATAAGCGGTAAAGTGCTACAATAGATGGATTACCAAAGACACCATGACCATTTGACTTATTGAAACACACACTCTCTCCCACTGCTAATATATTGATGAGGTTTCAAGCATCGTTTGGTCAAAACTGCTCAAACGGAGTGACGCTCTGACAAATAATTCAGCTGTCACACAGTTAAACGATGGCCGTGCCATCTGTGGGGCTCAGATGAGACGGCGTGCTGAGTCCTGCCTCGCTGGAGGGTTTGAGTCCAGACCACGGCAGGACCAGGACGAGAGAAGCTCGTCTGAAACCCAACCTGACTCTGGCTGCTCTCCCAGGCATCCTCTTCTACTGTATGTGCCCCACCGCAAGGCACATGCGCTGCCTGCAGGTGGCGCTGGTGAGCGCGGCCGACGTGAACAATGTGTGCAGCGAGGGCGTGCCGATCTTCCTGAGGGCCTGCGAGAACGCTCGCGACTGGGAGGGAATGTGCCTCCTTCTACTGGAGAATGGAGCTGACCCCAATGCCACCAGTCAGGTACACACACACACACACACACACACACACACACAAACACGAGACACCCAGTATGAGTAAGCATAGGGCAAAGAAAAGGAGGTGTGTGTGTGTGTATCATGATTTGATGGACAGTTATAATATGTGTGTGTGTGTGTGTGTGTGTGTGTGTGTGTGTGTGTGTGTGTGTGTGTGTGTGTGTGTGTGTGATGGGACATAAAGTGAGCTATTACTGTTTGTAGCACACTGTTTGATGTCAGGAACCTCAGTTATCAGTTTGTCAGGTCTACAGCACTATCAGAATCTTAGGAATTTTTATGCTACATTATAGTGTAAGAATTCATTACACTATAATGAATTACAGACCTACTAGGCCTTTTCTGGACCCAAACAATCCCAAACTCCAGATGTTCCCTTGTTACAGAAAGTCACCTTACAAGATCACTCTCCTCATCTTGACACGCTACACCAAACACTGTGTTTTCCCAGTAATGTTGACAGCACGCATCCATCAAATGACTGTCAGGAGCCACGCGTTGCTGGGAGAGTAGGGGATGTAGGGAGAGGGTGGTGCCTCAACCTCGCTAACAGGTGTGTGAGGACAGATGCCTGGTGTGTGCCTGCAGATCACAGGTCGCACAGCTCTGATGGAGGCGGCGAGGTCAGGCATGGCGGGACTGGTGAGGGCCATCCTCAGAAGAGGAGCAAGTGTGAACGCACTGGACGCCAAGCAGTTCGCCGCCGTTCATCTCGCGGCTCAAGGAGGCTACTTTGAGGTAACTAGAACATAGTAGATGTAACTAGAACATAGTGGAAGTAACTACAATGTAGTGGAAGTAACTAGAACATAGTGGAAGTAACTACAATATAGTAGAAGTAACTACAATGAAGTAGTAACTACAACATGGTGGAAGTAACTACAATGTAGTAGAAGTAACTATAACATAATAGAAGTAACTACAACATAGTAGAAGTAACAACAATTTAGCTGAAGTAACTATAATGTAGTTGAAGTAACTACAATGAAGTAGAAGTAACTACAATGTAGTGAAAGTAACTGATACATTGTAAAAGTCAATGTTTCATAACAGTAGCCAAAAACTGACCAAAATTGGTCATTTCTATTTCAATAAAATATAAAGGTTTTTGATTTACATGATTCCACGCAGCCAGGGACAGTTATAGGTCGGATTAATTTGCATAGTTCTAACCTCATTAGCGTTTGCTTCGTTAGCGTTATTGGCAGTCAGTTCCAACGGCAAATTGTTCTCCTGCAGATCATTCAGCTGCTGTCTGCCTTCTCGGCGGACATGGGGGTGGTGACGGCAGACGGGGAAACCGCCCTGCACTTCGCTGCTCGTGGGGACTTTGCTGACTGCTGTCGGTTCCTAGCTCAGAGAGGTAGTCTATGCAGACAGATAATCTCCCTTTCTCCCACTCCGAACGCTATAGAAACAGCACTGTAGCAAACAATCTTCTCATTCCTGGTTACCTTGAGGGTCAAAGTACGTGGAGATGTAGACAGCTCACATTACGATCGGGTATCTTAATATAGATTCATTGTACAGAGATGGCTGTTACACTAGTCATTTTCTCTGCTTCAGGACACCTGACTAAAGTCAGGAGGGGTTTGATAATGGCTTACTGATGATTTGAGTGTGTCAGACCAGTCCTCCTGAACTGAGAATATCACAAGAAGAATACCACAGCGGTTCTCTGTTTCATAACAAATCTGCAACACAGTTGTCAACTGGATGTCACCAGCATACCACACAGCACAGTATCTGCAATTCACACTTTTGGTAATTTAATTTCCCACTGATAGGTTTGACACGTAGTCATATAGATTTCCATCTGCTTTTGATGGAGTCAGCAGCTGTAAAATGTGAGTGGATTTTCTATTGCTGTTGCCCATATTGCATTTCAGCCACTCACTAACTACATCATGCATCTCAACACTAGAGTAGCTGAAGTTCTGTCCCAATTTCAGGATGTAACCCCAAACTGAAGAATCAGGAGGGCGTGACACCCCGTCAGATCGCTAAGGATTTGGGTCTTAAGGCCTCAGCCCGGGAGCTAAAGAAGGCGGAACGCTTGCATGGTAAGTTCTCAAAGGGCCTGGGCGGCATGAACGAACCGTGGGCACTGACCCTCCATGACTGGTCTCACGAGAACGAGGCCGAGCTGCGGAAGGCCTTTGAATCGACTTCGTGTGGATTTAATGACATAGAGGTCGTCTCCAGGGAGACGTTCTTCTCTGTTCTCCGGGAGTTCAGAGCGCCAGTTGAGGACCAGAACATTCAGAGAGTCCTGCTTGCTCATGACAAGCGGCGGGAAGGTCTGGTTAACATCAATGAGTTCTTCAAAGGACTCAGATACCTGCCCAGGGTTTTTGTCATGGCCTCTTATGGACCAAAGAAGAAGAAAAAAACAGGCATGGCGGGTAAGCAAAAGAAGAAAAGCAAGGTGAACCTCCCCCTGCCCATTTGCACGATCCCGCCAGATCTCATCTACCGGCGAGACGACGGTGGGCCACCACACTTTATGATCGAGAGTTACCGGCTCGTTACGGACCCAAACCGCTTTGACCGCGACCATCCACCAGGACACCAGATACAAGATGACTCCGCCTGGTACATAGATGAACCGGAGAAGGTCTACATTAACATCAGCTACTGCGTCAAGGCCGGAGACACTGAGTCCCTGAAGCTGGCCTTTAGCCAGAGCGTTCCTGTGGATGTAAAAGACCGCTTCTACAAGACACCGCTCATGACCGCCTGTGCAAGTGGAAATTACGATGTGGCCAAGTTTCTCCTTGAGCTCGGGTAACGTTACCAGTTGCATTTATTACAGTTAACCCAGAACATTTTCAAATCAAACCATCCCCAGCTCTTCAGATAGCATAACACGTAGACGTATTGTGTAATGTATATTTATTGTATTAAGTGTAGAAGCTTCTCATTGGGTATGCTTGTTTCTTACCTAAGTCTTGTATAAAGTTTCATAGACTTAGTTTCATAGACTCATAGTTTGTTCTAATTCAGTATTATAACTGTATTATATTTACACACTCTACTCTATACGTAGTGTGCTACTGTGTACCATATCGTACTTAAGGCTTTTAGATTGTGCAGCTGTGCTCTGTTTATTACTGGCTACATGTATGTGACAGGGCCGACGTTAATGCACAAGATCAGTTCCGTTGGACCCCTCTGCACCATGCCTGCCACTCTGGACAGCTCGACATCATTCAACTGCTGGTGGAGGCGGGAGCTGCGGTGGACACGCCCACTATCTGCGGGGCCACACCCTTAATGAGGGCCATTGAGAGCAGCAGGCTTTGCTGTGTTGACTACCTCCTCAAGGCTGGGGCCACAGTCACTGCACAGAACAAGGCAGGTATGGAGACCCTTGGACAGTTTTGGTGCTGTCTTCATACAGCAGTCTTCACCAACACTACGACGTTTTTTCTGTGTTCTGTAGCTGTTTTTCCAAATAGAGGGTTCAGTGTAAAACTTATTTTTACTCTCATCATCACATTATCACCCTGTTGCCTGGAAATATTTGTATCACCACTCTGCACATTCTCCACCACAACACTCCACTAGGTGGATGTTTGAACAACACTCCACAAACATCCACCTACTTTATAATCTGCCTAAGCAAGCAGACATCGTGTTAGATCAGGGCTGCCTCCTCACCGTGAGGGAGGCCAACTCAAGAGTGTTGACTGTGCCCAACTTAATCATTCAGATTGATCAACTTTGTCCTTGCAAGTCCCTGGAGTCAAAGGGCTTTAATCTTTTAATTGCAGGGCAAAACTGCTTGGACACTGCCCGAGCTTACGCCGACGTACGGATCGTGGAGCTGATCCAGGCCAGGATGGATAGCCTCTCTAAACCCAAGAACCACAGGAGGGACAGAGCTGCCAGACCTCAGAACAAAATCAGACCGGCCACCTCGACTTCCTCCAAGACGAAAGTATGAAACAGCGTATGATCAATGGCAGTGGATGATCAGAGTTTGAGAGTAATGATCAGTTATCCATGGTGGACATTCATAACCACATACTGCACAAATGCAACACCTGTGTGTGGCTGGTTCGCACAAGGAGGTTCATCACCTCATATGTGAGATGTAATTGATCTTACAGTGGCCTTACTACCTGTGGCCATTGACGGGGCAGGTCCATGCAAAGTTCTTGGTTATTGTTCATGCTGCATTTATCCAGCAGGGGGCAGCGTCTACACCACGCACAGAGGTGGCCGAGGTGAGGGTGGAGGCCCTGGAGAACAGTGTGGTCCTGCACAGCACACAGATCACCAGTGGAGAGCTCAACAAAGCTGACATCAGCTTCACGCCAAGAACGGTGGGCTTCTTCTCACAGAACGCTGCACCCTTCACTGCCACTGAGGTGTTCCTGCAGAAAAAGTGCACTTCAGGATTTTTGTATATCCATGAACATAAAATATATGCATATATGTTTATGTTGTATTAAGTATATATACTTAATACAACATAAACATATATGCATATATTTATACTGTGTTAAATATATGCATATTTGTAAATATATGCATACATGTGTATGTTGCCTTAAATATATGCATATATGTTGTGTTACATAAATATATTCATATGTTTATACTGTGTTACATATATGTGTATTGTGTTAAATATGTGTTGTGTTAAATATGTGTGTTGCATATATGCATTGACATCATCAGTCACTTTCTTAAAAACAACACAGTTCAGTTTGACTCTTTAGCCTGTCTGTTACCACACAGGGTGGGTGATGAGTTATACATGACAACAGATGGCTGATATTTAGTCATTTTACAATAATTAAATTGCACCTATATACAGTAAACACAGTGGTCACTGTGTGAGATGCTCCACACACGTCAGTACCTTGGCCTCTGCCATGCTATGATGTTCTACATCAACACAGTTTGAAACCGTTATCATGTGTCAGTGTTAGTGAGCTCTTTATGTGTGTGTGTGTGTGTGTGTGTGTGTGTGTGTGTGTGTGTTGGTGTAGGTGTGGGGGAAGCAACTCAGCACCACCCAGCTCATGGAGCAGAAACAGAAGAGGCGTCAGCGTCTCAGCTACGAGGTGGATTTCGACGACCTCAGAATGCCCTTCAATAGGAACATTCAGAAGAAGATTCTGGAACTGTCGCAGAGCTCTGAGAAGCTTCCGGGTTCTGGGAGGACACACCACGCCTAGCATTTAGCAGAAAGTACTGTGTGTGCTCATTATAGCGATGGCACTTCTGTACAAATGCAGGCACTATGGGTTGACAAGATTTGCTTTATGAAAAATTGCATGCCACTGTGGAAGAGAATTATGACCACCCTCTTTACAGTGAGGGCTTAGCATGCGTTCACCTTCCTTTTGCCCACAGTTATCACACTTTATTATTAGGGTCAAACTAATACATACCCATAGTCTTGTGCTCCATTTGTAATGGTGCGTTTGTTGCGCCTCCTGCTGGCCACATTGGGTGTGTGCTACTAAAGTCCAGGAGAGCCATATCAGACACCTTTCATGCTTCTATTTTGATTTTTTTTTGCATCTCAGTATTCATACAGAGTCTAATTGAATAAATGTGATGTATATAGATTTCAGTTTGTTGTTTACATATTGAGGAAACTTTGTAGTGTTGGTTTGGTTCTTTAGCACAGTTCTCGCTCCCACGGTTCAGTCTCCACAGAGAGACAGAGGCGGTGTGGAAGTCTTGTTGTTTTGCTGCAGCGTAAATGTGCTGAAAGTCTGAAGGCAGGTCTAAATATCAATTTAGCTGATTGACAATCTAATATCAAATAAGCCGACTGATAACTTGAGTGTTCCCATGATGTTTTATGGCTGGTCCATTTGTGGAATAAAGGATGACTTTGTAACACTCCGTTCTGTAAATGTAATTCATAGTGATTGAGCGTGTTTCTTTCCTGATTGTTCACGATAACCCAGAGACGGAAGGGTTACTGCTGTATGTATGCGAGGCAGAGGATGTAAAATGCTGACTGAGCATTTATTTGAGTGTGTGTGTGTGTGTGTGTGTGTGTGTGTGTGTGTGTCCCCTGACTGCAGTAGCGTCTGTCGGGGTTGCTGGGCACTGGGCTGCTCTCTGCAGGAAGTGTTGCGTATACACACACATACTCTCCCCGCTCTCTCTCTCCCTCTCTCTATTTTCCCCTCCCTCTCTCCCTCCCCCTCTCTCTCTCTCTCCTCCATCGTGTTTACCTGCAGGAGTAAACACCCTAGACTGCATTCTGCTCGTAGTGTGATGCACATGCTGTCGCACACGTCTGAAATATGAGCAGAAGGGACAGAGGGAAATGTGTGTGTCCAGTATACAACAGAAGGCCCATCATTTCTCTTCAAAATGCATATTCATCAAAGAAGAGTACTTTTATCTAATATGCTTTATTTGGTTCTACACATGTAGTACTACATGGATCAGACGTAAAGCCTCTCATAGGCCTGTATACCTGTTGTGTCTCACGTCCAAATGTGGAAATGCGACATTCTGCCGCACTGTAAAAGCTACCCTCTTTACTCTGCAGTTCTTTAATTGACCAGCAGGGGGAGTCGGTAACGTTTATAAATGAATGATGACTTGTTTTGGAGAGTTGGCTAGGCTCTTTGGGGAAGCTTTTTGCTGCTAGAACACAGTTTAGCAAAATGGCAGCCAAGTTAACTGGGATCAGCAGTTCAACTGTTGTGATTTGGGTCCTAGGATTGAAAATAAAACATCTGACCAGGTACGACTGAGATTTACATGATCACTACCATCTGAAATCATATACATTGACGTTAGGCCCTGGTCACTGGGGTCCTCTTTTTCCCAGAACAATCTCTAATATGCCAGGGGTCTGAAACTTAGTAATGGTTCACACGCACCACAGATTTTTTACAATTGGTATATTTAAAGAGTCAATGGGAACCACCCTAACGTCACGTTATGAGGACATCAGCAGAACACTGGGCCAGGTGTGTTTGAAACGTCCACAGTTTGAGGAACAGAGATAACACATAGCAGCATCGGAAGCCGATTAAACACACCCCTGCCTGCTAATCCACGTTATCGGCACTGAAGATGAGATCGTGAGATTGCAGTGTCTTCGGGGTCCATGGGGTGTTGTTATGTAATCAGATATGTGGACGAGACCGACGCCTCGAATCAGATCAGCTCTCTTCTCTGACAGTGCTTAGCTGGGTAATCTATGCGACACAGTTTATGACACGCAGTTGGTGCCAGACAGCTCAACAGTTCAGAGGCACTTCATGTCCGAAAGGAGAGAGTAAAGTTGAGGGGGAGAGACACACTAAGGGGAGAAAGACGCAGTGAGGGGGGACAGACAGACATGCTGGGGGTGGACAGACATACACACTGAGGGGGGACAGAGAGACACGCTGGGGGACAGAGACATGCTGAGGGGGGCAGACAGACATGCTGGGGGTGGATATAGAGACACGTTGAGGGGAGACAGAGAGACACGCTGGGGTACAGAGACATGCCGAGGGGGGACCGAGAGACACGCTGGGGAGAGACAGACACACTGAAAGGAAGAAAGTGAGAGATGGAGTGCATGTGGAAAGAGAGAGTGCATCAGAGAAGGAGGGATGAATGAAAGTGATAGTGTCAGTGTGAGCCCAGCGGTGACACTCATCCCTGTGGATGTGTCTACTGAGACAAAAAGAGCAGACTAGGGTGAGTCAGGGACACAGGGCTGGGGGGGGGGGGGGGGGGGGGGTGGAGGGGGAGGGGGAGGGGAGAGACGGGGGGGGGGGACAGGGGAGATGGGGGAGGGGTGATATTTTAATGAAATCAATGCACTGCTGCATTAGTGTAAACAAGAGCAATGAGAAAGTGCTGAACAGCTGCTGATCAATACCATTGTGTGTGTGTGTGTGTGTGTGTATGTGTGTGTGTGTGTGTGTGTGTGTGTGTGTGTGTGTTTATGTGTGTTTATGTGTGTGTGTGTTTGTGTGTGTGTTTGTGTGTGTTTGTGTGTGTGTTTGTGTGTGTTTGTGTGTTTGTGTGTGTGTGTGTGTGTGTGTGTGTGTGTGTGTGTGTGTGTGTGTGTGTGGTTTTGTTAGTGTTATGGATTCTTTACTGTGGCCATGTGGCTTTGCTCTCTTAGATGTGTTCTGCCATGCAGTGACTCTGTGTTGCTCTTGTTGAAAAGATGTGCCTGTGTGCACTGGTTCCTAATGACAGCACTCCTCACAGCACTGCAGTGCCTCAGTCACACACACACACACACACACACACACACACACACACACACACACACACACACACACACATACACACACACACACACACACCACACCGTAAGCTGACTCAGCGTTTTTGCCCAAAGGAGATGAGGACTTCACCCATGCCACCTCCACCTCCCCCCCTCCACCCCAGTTCAGCTCCTTCAGCGTCTGTAGCACCTCTGTCTCATTGGCTGCCAAGTCCCACAGATATGAGAACAGCCAGCCAGGCCTCCCTTCAGGATAGAGCTGACTCATTACCTGAGCCAGACTGACCTGTGACCTGTCCATACCATTCTAGCAATGGTAGCACTCAACACTACGATACGTGCAGTATAGTATGGATATATAAGTGCTATTTGCAGATATAAATTATTAATTACATATATTTCTCAGGCTCTGGTCTGTACACAGCATTGGTCACAGCAAAGTCACACAAACACACCGTGCAACCCTTATATGGCAATGAAAACTAAACACTGCAGGCCCTGTGTTACTGCTCAAAGCAACGGTGACCTCAGAATGACCTCAGTCGATCTGTATAACACTGGCAGATGGGACAGGCCACAGATGGGAACTACAGGTATTTATGGCTTGTCAAGCGAAGCCCAACATTATTGTGCATGAAAGCACACGTTAATCTTATATACTGAGGGTTTATCTCATTCACTGATAGGCATATTTGTCATAGGACTTGAGTGTTATGATGTCAGAACAGTGTTGATGGTAGTTTCATAATTTAAAGGCCACTTAATGAATGAACATATTGACAATGTGAATCTATTATATTGTTCATTGTGGCTTACTGTTGTGGCTAATCCGACCATAGGCTCTGTGTTGGGTATGTTAATGAGATGCAGATTCTATCCACTTTTGTAAATAATGCTGGTCAAAATGTATGGACACAGTGTCCATATTTTGCAGGAATATGTAAATATGAACATTGTTTATGCAACAGCACTCCATGAACCAAGATTTATTTTAGTTGCACAGACAGCAACACATCTGTGATGCGATGCTGCATGGTGTAAAGAACCATATCACTTATCAGCCCTGTGCTCTGAAATCACATTCTTCTAAACCGTTTACACTTCTCACAGTTCCCCCAGCCCCTCCCCCAGCTCCTCCTCCAGCCCCTCCCCCAGCTCCTCCTCCAGCCCCTCCCCCAGCTCCTCCTCCAGCTCCTCCTCCAGCTTCTCTTCCAGCTCCTCCTCTAGCCCCTCCTCCAGCCCCTCCTCCAGCCCAAGCAGGGCTTCATGAAGTCCAGGGCTTCATGGCGTCTGTGCTTGGTATTCTTGCCCTCTGGTACCTCCCAGTCTCGCCCCTCCCTGCAGGGCAGTGTGGAGAAGCCCGTACGGCCGTGTCTCGGCTTGGAGCCCGTACATGAAGCTACCCACACCAAACGTGTTGCTCCTGGAGAACGCTTACAGAAGGCTGATCACAGACGAGAGTGCATGGGGATGCATAATCACGGGTAGGAGGGGAAGGTTGCGCTCTGAGACCCTGTAGTCTTCCCATCATGCAGTGTGCTGAGAAGTAATGAAGGCTTGAAGTGTTCATCTCTGAGCCTTTATTTGAGTGCCTGATCACATTATGCACATATCAGCTCATTATGGGTAAAGCTTATGAAACATAAAATGTTTACACAACACTAGCCATACTGATGGCAGATGTAATATCCCCCCACAGCACTGTGGATCTGCAAAATAAAGGATCCATTGCTTTCCATCGTTGCTGCACTATTGATCCTGAGCACAGAGAGCTAGAACAGGGGCCCTATTGAGCAATGGTGTAACGGTACCGGTTCTGGGAAGAAATGGGCTTTTGTCTTGTTGACAAGTCACTGTTGTTCAGTGTAATATAGTGATTGCACTGCAGCAAAGCTGTAAAGCAGTGTGTGGAGTGGGTGTGGCAGGGCAGAGTGGGCAGGGCAGAGCAGGTGTGGCAGGGCGGAGTGGGCGTGGCAGGGTGGAGTGGGTGTGGCAGGGTGGAGTGGGTGTGGCAGGGAGGACTGGGTGTGGCAGGGCGGAGTGGGCTTGGCAGGGCGGAGTGGGCGTGGCAGGGCAGAGCAGGCAGTGCAGAGTGGGCGTGTCAAGGCTGGGTGTAGGGGTGGAGGGTAGGGTACAGTACAGGGTACAGATACCTCATTAGGGAATTATATGGCCATAGAGAGGTGCCAGAAAACCTCAGTCTCCATCGATCCATCATGATAGTGGATATGGGCTCAGTTTCACCATAATGGAGTCATCTGCGGTTCCACCTTGAGCACCTCTCTCTCACACACACGCACACACACACACACACACACACACACACACACACACACACACACACACACACACACACACACACACACACACACACACACACACACACACACACACACACACACACACACACACACACACACACACACACACACACACACACACACACACAGGCCAGCAGCCTTGAGGAGACAGCAGAGAGGACAAGAACGTCCTGCCCATCTCTTCTGGAGAAATGTGCAGTATCACCTCAGACATGCTGCCAGCATGCATTGCTTGTGAAGCTCTTGCAGTTTGTGTGTGTGTGTGTGTGTGTGTGTGTGTGTGTGTGTGTATGTGTGTGTGTACATATGTGTGTGTGTGTGTGTGTGTGTGTGTGTGTGTGTGTGTGCACATTTGACAGCTGAGATAAAGCAGTGGGGTGGAGTATCGACTTGGTCCCAGTATGAAGGTCTGGCGCTATGACTGTGTGGCTGGATTTTCAAACGCTCTGTTGCAATGTGGATGTGTATAAGAGGCGTTTCCATGACCACTGACATGTGGATGTGTATAAGAGGCGTTTCCATGACCACTGACATGTGGATGTGTATAAGAGGCGTTTCCATGACCACTGACATGTGGATGTGTATAAGAGGCGTTGTCGTGGCGGCTGACCAAGGCAGAGACGTCTGGAGTGAGACCGGGAGACGACACAGGCAAGAGAGGACGCAGGTGACGCACACAGAGAGAGGAACCCCGGGTCTCCATGGCAACGGGCAGGTGAAGGCACGGAGAGCTAATCGAGCTCAGACTATGGAGCCAAAGTATTGCCACGCTCCCCTACACACAAACACACACACACACACACACACACACACACACACAAACACACACACAGTGTCTCATATAAACAACCACACATACAACGATTCCCACACAAGCACACATCCAGGTTTCTATCATTGTAACAATGGAAAGTTACAGTGAAACACACCAGGATTGACTCAATAACCTGCACAACAAAGAGAACCTGAGACAGACAGACAGACAGAGGGACAGACAGGTGAAGAGACAGACAGACAGAGAGATGATTCCTCTGTGTAGGAGGGCGTATGGCTTTGGTGACACACTACACCAAACACTACACTCTCTTATGCCCTCTGTATATTTTCAGGCCCACAGCAGCACCAGCCTCTGTAAAGAACTGGCGTGTCAAAATGGCCGACCATGTGTGTGCAATGTTTCTCAGGTGCTATTTTTACCGGGCCTTGATTTGCTTGTGTTGACGGCGAACTCATTACATCTGCTCAGTGGTCACATCAGATGTTATCATGCAACCATGCCGTGCCGTGCTACCCGATGCTAATGTGCAGACGCACGTTCACCGCCAGGATATGCTAGCAATCAAACACCCACTCGAAGAGAGAAGAAGAGAATAGAAGAAGAGAAGAAGAGAAGAGAGGAGAAGAGAATAGAAGAAGAGAAGAAGAGAAGAGAGGAGAAGAGAATAGGAGAAGAGAAGAAGAGAAGAGAGAAGAAGAGAATAGAAGAAGAGAAGAGAGGAGAAGAGAATAGAAGAAGAGAAGAGAGGAGAAGAGAGAATCACCATGTGTATGCATACGATGGACAAGGTGAGCACACACAGTGTGTGTTTGCTTACCGGTAACGTAGCACTTTCAGTGTGTTGGCCACGAGAGGCATCATATTCTGGCCCAGAGGGTAGCAGTATCATACACAATCTCTCACCGCCCAGAACTGGCACAGTTGCACAAAACAGGTTTTCCCAGGAAATGCATTTTCTACTACTGAAGGGTAGATAAGGAAGATACACAGAAACACATGGAAACAACACAAAGTGGCAAAACGGGTCGAAAAGCACAAAGCGTCTTTGATCCGGGTATTCAGACGACAACACAAGGGCACATCACATGTGTTCACGCCTGCAACTTCTAAATCCATCCATCTATTTGCATCTGGTTCTGAGTCGCGGGGCCAGTAGCCTCAGCAAAGAGGTCCAGGTTCCCCTCTCTCCGGCCACCTCTTCTAGCTCCTCTGGGGGGATACCGAGGAGTTCCCAGGACAGCTGTGAGATATAACCTCCCAGTTACACATGCCAAGAGGTGGCCAGGGGGCATACGGACCAGATGTCCGAACCACTCAACTGGCTCCTCTCTACATGGAGGAGCAGCGGCTCTACTCCAGGATGAGCAAACTCCTCACACTATCTCTAAGGAAGAGCTCAGTCACCCTGTGCATTTTAGGCGCTTGTATTCGTGATCACATTCTTTTGGTCGCTACTTAGACCTTGTGACATTGTCATCTAGATCCTACCATGAATTTGTGTAATATCACCACACTAGAGCTGATGTGATGATGTGGAGTAATTAAATGTAGTTATTAAATTACATGTTTTCCTTCTTGCTACTTCTTTTACACACACACACACACACACACACACACACACACACACACACACACACACACACATGCACACACACACACACACACACACACACACACACACACACACACACACACACACACACACAGCTCCAGGTCGATGTGGGTTGATGGCACCTCTGACACTTATCTCCACCACCCGTATACTGGGTCTTCAGTTTCACACTTATCAACGTCGCCATGACACGTAAATCTAGAGCTGCTTGCCTATAATCAGTCTGCACTTCACCCGCACACACACTGTCAGTGCTGCAGTCTCACAGATCACTGAAAGATCTGCTTGGAACTATTGAAAGCACAGTCTGAAGAGCTGTTTGCTTTTGGGTGATGCCATGTTTACATACATGTAAATATGAATTATTAGGTTATATATTACATTATAGATCATTAGTTAACAGTTCACAAGTAATTTCTCATATTCTGAAGTGAATAAACGTTGCAGGTATGACAGCACCTGGGCACTGCATGCACGTGTGCAGGAAACTGAGATTTTCCCCAGAAACGTCAAACATTGTGCTGTAAATAATGAAATCAAATGAATGCAACACTAATGGACAGGGCAGGGGGGGGGGGGGGGGATGCTGAGTCATTGGTAGAGTCCAGCAGAAGAACATTCACACCCCCCATCCCTTCAACACCTCCACTCCTCCCCCACTCCACTCCTTTTTCTTGTGGCCTGTGCACCTCCTCCCACTCTCTCTCTCTCTCTCTCCCAAATTCCATGTGGTGAAAGAAAGGAAGAAAGAGGGTGAGTTACAAAGCTGGAAAATATGAATGTATTTTTTTATTCTTAGATCTATCTATCTATCTATCTATCTATCTATCTATCTATCTATCTATCTATCTATCTATCTATCTATCTATCTATCTATCTATCTATCTATCTATCTATCTATCTAATGAAGTCTTTGTCTTGCCAGCGTAGAACATGAACCACTTGAAACTCCAACAGCAAAAATAAGCAACAGCAACGTGCCAGCGCTGCTACCTCGCAACGCAACACGATGATGTGTAAACGATAGGGCTTGAGAGGAGGCAGCAATTAGTGCCCTGGCAGGAAGACCCTAGGAGCAGGGGACAACCCAGGAACGGGGGTGTTCCTCACAATGGCATTGTGGGAAATCTTAAGAGCAGCCAATAGTAAATCACCACACTGGGCATTGTTTCTTAAGGTCACAGGGATTGTACTCTAAAAAATGAATCTTTGATTTGGATTGTACATTATGATCATCATATTTTAAATATTTATTTCTTTTAAATAAAGATTTTGTGCAGCTGTCTGACCCCATTTTGAGCCAGCAGACAAAGTTAATACAGAGTTGGTATCGTTTTTGAAAAGGTATTGAAAAAACTAAAAAGCATTCATTGTCGGATTATTGTCTGAGTCTACTTGTGGTAAACAAACTTCAGTCCTGTTCCATTTTAGAGAAAATGACTTTAATCACACTTTAAATCATTCTAACTCATGGAAGACTACAAATTCTAATCATTTTAAATATGAAGCTATTAGTGTAAAGTGTTGCTGAAAGGACCAGCTTATACAGAACTGTGAGTACTGTGCACTCACACTAAAGCAACACCACAGAGGACAAACCACTGAAGTACATTTATCTATAAAAAAAATTAGGCTTCATCAGAATTTTTACCGAAATTGTCTATAACTCAACGTCACCAGTATTCTTTGAGCAATTTTACACAAAAAAATCACAGCAAAGCAAACTGTGAAATTATAGTGTACATTATATATTACATTTCTTTTCGTCTTTCCAGTGTGGTTTTAATATTATGTGTTATGCAATTTATAAGCTAATTATAAGGCCATACTTGTGGTCCTGGGTTTCATGATGTCGCAAACAAACGTTTCAGTTGAATAGTAGATAAAAGAAGACGTTCATACAAAGAGTCCAAAGTGCTTTCTGTATAGGAGCTTTCTTTCATTCACGTGTTTCTCTGCTGGTCCAAAACAGTGTTTTGTTGCCAGTGCGTATGCAAGCACTCAATTTCATTTGGGCTGTTCTATACCGCTCTCCCCCGGCAGACGTCTATTAAAAGGAGCTAACGTCAAAGCGGCAGCCATCTTTGGCGAGGGCAGAGACGCTCTCCATTGAAGAACTGTAGAGGTGTCAAACACGCGCAGTGTCTTTGCAGCAAGCCAGTCCCAGCAGAAGGGGGTTGCTTTCAGTTAGTTGTTGAAATACGCAGACCTGTTCACCTCATTACTGACGGCGATCCACAGACCACGGGACCAGGTAAGGACTGATCTTACTTGAACACGAAGGAAAAGGCTTAGAATGAAACAATAATACTTTTTTTTGGCTTATATTATTACAAAATAAATCTGGACTAAATTAAGCCATTTAGATTTCCAGTGCAGTCGCAGACAGGCTAACTAGTGGAGACATTTTCACAAGCTTCTTTCGAGCACTGTTGCGGAAACTAGGAAATAACAATGAAATGTACTTTACTTTGGTTAGATCGTTTTGCATTCATAATACGATTGCGTATATTCTATTTACATGAATGGTTGTATCGAAGTCTTTTAGTAATATATATGAATACGAATACGCATTTTCAACTGTGTATGTTGGATGCGGTGGTTGTGCTAATGCGCACGATGTGGGCGGTTTCTGCGTTTCAGTACCTTGGACAACGACGGTCAAATGCGATTTTATTATGAATTAATTTAATTCATTACTTTGCAAATATCTAGCATGAATGTCCAGTCAGGTTTGTAGCATTTTTACAAGCATTCACGCAAATCATTTGCATATGAAGATTTGGTTGGTATAGATTTTTTCTGGGTTTTCTGTAAGGGGATTTTGTTGGTTCCTATATTGTCTTCCCCCTCCAATACGACAAAATGAAGGACGTCACGTATATTTTGGTTCAAAACCGCATAACAAGAGTTAAGCAATAGTTTGTCGTTGTCTGAACTGCTCACGCGTAGCAAAAAGAAACTGACGGTATTGACAAGCTGGTATGACGTCGAAAAAGTCTGTATTGAAAGATCGTGGAAGGATCAGCGTGGGGAACTGCGGCGGAGAGCGTGCACTCTGGGGAGAGGGAGACAGGCGAGGGGGGACACGCTCTCATCAAACTTATTTAATGAGGCGCTGAAGAAATGTATGCTTGCAGATTACAGTTATTTCGTCAAAATGGCCACAGCCCTGCCGTATTTACGTGACGAGGCAGTAAATACCACTTGTGTCTTTCCGGTGATAGATGATGGGCGGGGCTAGGGTTGGAGCGCGCGGGGGCGGATGGTGGAGATACCCGAACTGATGCATCTTCGGGTTCCTATTTACTGAGGCTACGTGACGCATGTCCCACTACGCTCACCGCACGGACCATCGTTACATTCGGGACGATCCTCACATGTTAAGAGCATTACGCGCATTGCAGTAACACAGTGATATTAACATTAATGTCAAATCCTTACATTTACTGAATGCTTATTAAAAAAACGCATCTTATAAATCCAACTAACAGCCTGTCACACACGCGAGCTGGCATTCCAGGTTGCTGCAGACGTGTGTCTCTGTCACGTGCCTGTTTTCCTGCACCTGCATATGCTGTTTATTTTCATCCCTGCAGTGATTTTGGTAGTCTGTGTTGCCTCGTGCTGTATTTTTTGCTTAGTTATCGCTCATATTATTTCGGATGTCCCTAATGATTCGTCATTATGCTTTCCTCACGCGTAATGAGAAAAAAATCCCCAAACGTGCTCTCTCAGAACGAAGACCTCTTAAAAGCTCGAAATTAATAAAAGAAGCCATTAAGGAAAAAAAAAACCCAATCCCTCGAAAATGCGTCATTACGGAGCTGTTTGGTGTTTAGTACACGGGGATGTCTCTGGTCTGTTGTAAGAGGCTGGGGTGCTTTCGGCACGACTGATGAATGTGGTCGATGAATGCGGTTCTCTGGGTAGACTGCAGAGCGCTGATGGGCTGTTCCCCGGATGGTGACGCATCAATGACGGGTCGTGGTCTTTGAGCTAGGGGAAGCACAGCTCATGCCTACGTCATACAATTAGCCAATTATTGCATTTTTTTGCTTTTTAAATGTGAATTCTGCCGTCCTTGCTTTTTCTGTGAGATGATCTATGATCAACGGGTTCTGTTTAGAGTCTTGGACCAGTTTCAGTGGCCAGTGTGGCCAGCAGTGTGATGTTGCTCAGACGATGTGGGCCCACTGTGTTGCAGCTGTAGGACTTCACTCGTTTTAAGATGAAGCTCCTCTCTACACCTGCTTATGTAGTTCCAGTTGTTAAGCTAAAGACGTCTGCTTGGGTAGCTGACGCATTTCTTGGTCCAACTCCAGGTCTTAAAAACACTAAGAAACCTCTTCCCCCCGTCGCCGTGAAGGTCATGATCTGAGTGGACATGGAATGCAAACATCAATCTAGCTGCATCATGGAAATGGCCATAATATTTAAGCCTTCTCAAGAAACACCCGACTCATTTAATCAGATTTGCTTGGATTGATTAGTAGAATGAAACAAACACTTTCCAAACTGGAACAGTACCGAGAAATCCGCTGACGACGGCCGTCTAAGAGGGCCATGTGCAGACTTCTGTAACTCCTGGGGGTCCTACAGCTGTGGCAGACGTCACCGAGGTTCATTCGGAGGATGTGTTGTCAAATATTTTGCAAATCTGTTGTGAAGTTGATGCTTTTTTCATACGCGATTTTGAAAGCCTCCTCTGACTCCATTGCAATAGCAAGAACACTCAGGTGTTTGGAGCAGAGAAGAGCCATAGCGCCCGGCTGCTCCACGCCAAAGACCACATCTGTTTCTAAGAAGATTACTTAACAGGTATTCAAGACACAGCATCTGGCAGCACTGAGTGTGTCCTCTTCTACTGTCTCGTCCTCTGAAGAGTCAGAAGGCTACGGGAGTCAATCACAGTCATCAGCCAGAGTGCTTACATCACTCGTGATGTAAAGTTCCAGCAAGTAGGAGCTTTTCTGGCTAACATCCTGCAGAGTCAACAAAGGCCAAGTGGATTTAGCACAAAAATGTGTCAGACCCACAGAGTTGTGCAAAAAAAAAACAATCTGGATTCAGAACATAACACCAGGTTTAATCTGTGTGCATAGCAATACAAAAACATTTCATCTGGGGCAATTTCTCAGCCTAAAGTCTGTTCAGAGAGGAAGCCAGGACAACAGCCCCATTATATGTCTGAGCCACAAGATGTTCTTTGGAACTGTAGCCCTGTATTTGTTTAAAATAGCAAACTGGGCACCTCGTCTTCCTACAACTTCAAACACTCCCGACAAGTCCCTCCTGAATTTGGTCTGCAGTGGACTAGCTTCAGTGGGGCAGAGCAACTACGTCCTCGTCCACACTAGTGCGGGGATGAGTGGGGCAGAGCAGCTACGTCCTCGTCCACACTACAGCGGGGATGAGTGGGGCAGAGAAACTACGTCCTCATCCACACTAGTGTGGGGATGAGTGGGGCAGAGCAGCTACGTCCTCATCCACACTAGTGCGGGGATGAGTGGGGCAGAGAAACTACGTCCTCGTCCACACTACAGCGGGGATGAGTGGGGCAGAGCAGCTACGTCCTCATCCACACTAGTGCGGGGATAAGTGGGGCAGAGCAGCTACGTCCTCGTCCACACTAGTGCGGGGATGAGTGAGGCAGAGCAGCTACGTCCTCGTCCACACTACAGCGGGGATGAGTGGGGCAGAGAAACTACGTCCTCGTCCACACTAGCGCGGGGATAAGTGGGGCAGAGCAACTACGTCCTCGTCCACACTAGCGCGGGGATGAGTGAGGCAGGGCAGCTACGTCCTCGTCCACACTAGTGCGGGGATGAGTGGGGCAGAGCAACTACGTCCTCGTCCACACTACAGCGGGGATGAGTGGGGCAGAGCAGCTACGTCCTCGTCCACACTAGCGCGGGGATGAGTGGGGCAGAGCAACGCACCGTTTTTGTGTTTTGGCTACACTTGTGTTTTCGGTCCATTGTCCAGAAGTTTCGCTTCCACAATAAAACACAAACGGTGGGGAAAGCGTATGGTGAGAACGCTCACGTGTCCGACTGTCACTTCTCTGGCTCCTTGTTTACATGGTGCTGTCCCACGTAGCCATGTGCTCGCCAACAAGTGCACGAAAGGCGAAAGACGCATCTTTGTAATCAATATTGAGCAGCTAAACATAAAATTAGGTTCTGCCATTTTGGAACCATGGAGGTCGCAGCAACCCAACGTCAAATTTTTCGTTGCATTTTCCCTCATCCACACTACAGCACCAAAGCTGCGTTCTCAGAATTGCCCACTTGGGAAAGCAAATTTTAAAATATACATTGTAACTGATGGAAAATGATAAACAGATGACAAATGAGCAAAACCTAACAAAACAAACATGTGCTTCCCGTTTACCTGTGTCAGGGTCGACTAGGGCTAAGACAGCACCAGTTCCCTTTATTAGGAGGTTCCCTCCCCTCGTCAACGTCCCTGAACACCAGCTCTTAACACCAAGCAGGAGCGTGACGTGCGCTAGGCGGTGCAGATCAGCTGTTGTTCAACCCTAAATGCGTACACCATCGGTGTGTTGTAGTCGGCCTCCGTCAGGTGAACCCTGCACACGTCCTGTCAACGTCAAATCTCAATATCCACTTTGACCAAATACATCCCTGAGGTGATTTCATTAAGAGACGCGGCCACAGTCATTTCTCTTAGCCACAGGGCTCTCAAGTTTTGGATTCATGTCAGAGTGTGAGAGTTGTTGACGGTGGGGGGGGGGGGCGAACGTAAGCAGGGGCCCTGCTTAGCCATAACACTTTAGGTTAGCCAGTTCACTCTACACATTCCAGGTTCACGTGGCTGAAATGATTGATTATAACTGCGTTGCTTTTGAAGTAAGTCATTGTTGCATGTCGATCTGGTTCATTCTGTGTCTTTCCATCAAAGGACTTCTCCAAAATCAGCTTGGCAACATTTGCTACTGTTATGCACCTACTAGCTATCCTACAGTAGCCTGCTGGCTGGCTAGTTTTTTCCTCTATGACCTAGCCTTAAAACAATCTTTACCAAGTTAAGCTTATGTGAATAATACACTCAAGAACACACTTTTATATACACTTTTATATGTAGAAAGGTATAATCGGTATAGCAACAGAGACAACTCAACTGCTTCATCTGCCTACACTCCTCACAGTACGAGCTTGAATTCCTCCAGTTCGGGAGTGTAATTTTTTAATGCTGTCAGTCGTGTTTATTGCCATGATGTGTAAATGAAGTCCAACCCATGTGAAAGTCCCTCCAACATTCACATACAGCAGCCTCGCATCTGGAAGGCATGTCAAGGTTGCTCTCTATGAATTACATATAATACAGTTCTATAGATCTGTGGGCGGGACTCAGAATAACGTTTTAAATGCTTATTGTCCAATGAATGTCTAGCTTTGCTGCACTGAAAATGAAAGGTGTGTGGAAGTGACGGTAATGTGCAGGCTGCACACCGATGTTGGTGGGTTAAACACAACACACTCCCCAACATGTTAAGTATTGTAAATATATGCAGTATTACATATTTACTTGACATTTTTTGTGACATTGTATAGGAGGATGTAGTGTTTGAGCAGCCAGTCCTCATATTACGCCATACGGACTCATCATGTACATGCTGTCTGGGCTGTAACTGTGGTTAATAACAGGTTTTAAAATGGTTAGTTAAAAGAGATACTAGACAGAAGAGGGTTGAGATACGAGAGGGGTGAGACAAGAGAGGGGTGAGACAGGAGAGGGGTGCGACAGGAGACTCACTTTCTTAACTCACTGCCGTCACTTCCAAATTGATTAAAATGAATAAAGTAACACTAACAAACGTCAACAAATTTCTGAAATATTATTATTATAAATATCATATTATCTCTGCCGTTCTGATTCTAGGCTGTTTATCATTGACCTTTAACAGGATATTGGACCTGATGCTTTATAATGGTCCTGCTTGTGCCTTCAAGTTAAGTGTTATGAAGGTGTTATGAAGGTGTTATGAAGGTGTTAGTACACTGCACTGAGCTCTGTCATGTGTTATATGTCTGTCTAAAGCCTGCCTAGATGCAGATGTCAAAAACGTTTTATTGATTTTTTGTGTTTTATCTTATGTATTTTGCAGCGAAGCTAAAGTTAAATCGTCAGTGTTCAAGAGGTGTATGCATCTGAGAGACCATTTTAAATGCATTGGCTGCGATACTCTGATGGGAATGAGCAGAAGAGGTTTCACCAACACACACCTGCTGCTGTGTCAGACCGCGACGTTACACTCATGTCACCATGAAAGCTCGCGCAAAGCTGGGCAGTACGTCGCTAATGATGCAGATGCTGGCTTCTTGAACTGCTCTACTGGTGGAAGATCAATTAGTTGCAATCCCAGGACAACAACTTTCCGTTTCCATGGTCACACCCCAGGCTGCCATGAGGATGCCCTGCCCCCAGACTAGGGGACCAGTGGGGGCGTCATGGCAACATGCCTCCAGTGTTTTGGGGGACTGAATCTAATCCATAGTAGTGGTGATAGATATGAGTAATTGGGGTATTGCCAAGAGTATTCTCACCTACACTGTGGGTTTTTGGCAAATGTGGAAAGGCTGGATTTCTACTGAGTGTAAGCGAACCTGTGACTTTACCCTGACTTTTGGCCTCTCTGATTGATTATTAATGTCTTGTGTTTGTTGTTGTTGGTTTTATTTTGTTTTATAAAACTTCGGCTACACTTCTCTACAAACAGTGTGCTATCGTGTTCTTCGTCCTCCTCCTCCTCCTCACCAAACCAGCAGTGTGTTTTTTTTAGATGTAAATCAGAATTATTTTTAAATAACTCCCTTTGAATGTACTGTAAACATAGCATTATGGGAAAATCTACCCACAATCAGATCCACATTGCATAATTAGCAGCAGGGCTCGTAATTCCATTACATCTTCACTAAACATCTGGGAAAGTAAAAACGGATTGACGGGCCCGCTCCCATGGCAACGGCACTGACATTTCCTTTTCTTATTGCTACAACACCATAAACTGGCAATGAAACAAAAGAAAGGTCACACCCCCCCCCCCCCCCCCACATACACACACACACACACACACACACACACACACACTACACTGCCTCGTTGTTGAGCTGTACTGATCGTGAGACACATCTTCGAAGTTCTCCACAGCAGTAGGGAGAGACGAGGGACGGAGGAGAGACTGCAGTCGTTAATGGCCATGCCCCCCCCCCCCCCCCTCCCCCAGGGAGAGCGGCGTGTGTCTGGGTTGGGCTGGGCGTACTGCAGAACCGGCAGATGTGGGAGTTGGGGGGGAGGGAGTCGGGTTTAGATACTGCACTGGGATCTGCTGCTTCAGTTGCAGAACGGGCCCAGATGGGCTTGTGAACTGATCTCTTGTCAGACCAATTGCATGGGCAGCAAGACCCTCATTAAATCAGTGGCGCCGTCACGACGCAGGCAGAACGTGTCTGGGCCGCTGGAACGCTGCGTGTGCTGGTGACGCAGCACCGTGTGACTGCAGACATGGGCTGCAACGTGTCGTCTCGCCTGGGGGTTTCAGACATGGTGTGCAAGATTGATTGTATTGTGCTGTGAAAGAAAGACTCAACATCATAAGCCACTGAAATGCTATTCGCTGAAATACAAAATCCCTGAATGGCACATGCAGTGTAACTGGGATTAGTAGCAAGGCTGTGTCAGCACTCACAGCTCCACAGTTTAGGGGGTAGTAGACTAGTGGACAGCAGTGGACACTAGTGGACAGTAGTGGACAGTAGTGGATACTAGTGGATAGTAGTGGACAGTAATGGACACTAGTGGATAGTAGTGGACACTAGTGGACACTAGTGGATAGTATAGGACACTAGTGGACAGCAGTCTGCAGTAGTGGACTGTAGTGGACACTAGTGGACAGTAGTGGATACTAGTGGACTAGTGGACAGTAGTCTGCAGTAGTGATCAGTAGTGCCTTTGTGTCTCTGTGGACGTTTATCAGTGTTCCTCATTTGTGCTGTTCAAAGTTTTTTTCTGTGAGGTTGTACAATAGGCCAAATACACTAGAGAAGAGGTATTCACATCTGGACGTCATCAAATGGTTGTGTAAGGCCTGGTCTTGTGAAAGGTCCTGGCTTGCAGATGCAGGGTTTTGACGAGCGTTGACACACTGGTGCACCAGGGGGCGCACTACAGGCTAGACATGGGTGTGGACCCTGAGCAATTAGTGCACGAATGATGGGGGTCGTGGGGGCTTTTAATAATGAATCACCTTTACAGTGGATGAGCCAGAGGTGCTGTGACAAATTCATATTGGACTCCATTACTTTGCTTTCAATCGGCAAATTGTGCTTCATTAATTAACCTTATTCACTAATATACAATAGTAATTAGGGCTAGAATTGTCACTGCTTTTTTTCATTTTAAACACTGGGAAACAATGCCATACTTGTAAAAATATAATGGGAAATGATCTTACGTGTCTTTTATTTTGAAACATGTCTGCTATGACATGAGAAGGAAGTTATCTGGATCTGTACACCTAACATAAGAAGGAGGATATTCCCACCCAACTCCACAGATAATGTCATGGAACACGGTTCTGTGTGCGTCCGTCAAAGATGTGGAAGTCAGGCACAACAAGCTCCACCCCTTTCAGGGAATGTGAGGTGACCTGGGAACAGTGGAGACCAGAGACCAGAGAGGCATGTTCTGGTAACCTTGGTGAGACACTGTGTAGGGGCCAGGACTCACACGAGTGTCTCACACAGGCACCTCACACGGGCACTTCACACAGATGTCTCACACGGGTGTCTCACATAGGTGTCTCATACGGGTGTCTCACACAGGTGTCAAACGTGAATGTCTCACAATGCGTGAGGCTGTGAAGTAGAGAGTTTGGATTAGAGAGTGTGTATTAGAGTGTGTGGTGTAGAAAGTGTGGAGTAGAGAGTGTAGAGTGGAGTGTGTGGAGTAAAGCGTGTATTAGAGAGTGTGCAGTAGAGAGTGTATTAGAGTGTGTGGTGTAGAAAGTGTGGAGTAGAGAGTGCGTATTAGAGAGTGTAGAGTGTTTGGAGTAGAGAGTGTGGAGTAGAGAGTGTGGAGAGGTGAGTGCCTGCAAAGGTGAGTTCCTGTGACTGGGTGTGTCAGCGTCTCACACCTCAGAGAGAAGCTCAGCTGTGTGCAGGCGCGTCTTCTCTCATCTATCAGCTTTGTTACTAGGCAGCAGGTGCAGCTCCCCAGTACGTAGCCCCACTGAACCTCACTGTGGTCCCTGTGAACACTGTGATCCAGCAGCCTGGTTCTGTGGCCATGGGTTTCACCGTCATAATGACACACCATAATGGTGCGGGGAGTTCAGTGGGTTCGGAGGACTACGGGCGTGTGAGGAACAGGCATCACTAGAGGAAGAAATAATGATAGCTGTCAGGAGCCTGGAAACGAACCTCCATATTTTACATTATTACATATACAGAGTTAGTAGACTGGACGACGTCTTTTTAAAAATTGATGACTTTAATGACAAGTGTAAAGCAAAGTAATGAGATGTTGATGACAGCAATAACTAAATGCATGCTTAATAATAACGTGTATCATTTGCAAGTGAAAGAGCAGATTGATGAAGTCAGTGAAAAGTGTGTGCAGTGTAGAATGAATGACTCTGCACCTCTGCTCCTACTACCATGTGTGTGTATGCATGTGTGTGTGCATGTGTGTGCATGTTTAGTCCTCTGAGGTGCCAACCTCTCTGTAGAGAGCACCCACTGTGCTTTGAGATCAGGGCAGGGAACAGGAGGTGATGGGGGTCAGAATGGGGGTTTCATCTCTGAACACAGGATATGACATCGGGGCTGTACCATTGGTTGATTCTGAAAGAACCCCTAAGAGTAGTGTCACTCTCTGCATCCTCTGACGACAGGACTGAGGTGTGCATTCTCTGACATTTTCATGACAGTCAAGAAAATACTGATCCATCCTTTTGCTGAATACCGTAGTTCTACTATACTTCTAGATTAAGTATAGCATAGTTCTACTGTAGTTCCAGATTAAGTATCATAGTTCTACTTTGGTTCTAGATTAAGTACCTTAGTTCTACAGTACTCCTAGAGTAGATTAGATTGTTATTTTAATGTTACAAGGCGAACTCAGGATGCAGAAACATGCAAAGGCTATATAGACGTGAATGGTTATGAACATACTGTAGCTACGTGGCACATAAACACAGCAATGAGTCCAGATAACAAACAAACACACTCGATGACACACACGTAAATACACGAATACAAACCAGACACAAGTGCAACACATCACGTTGACGAGACTAGTGACAGGTCATACGAATAACAGATGAATACACACACTAAGACACACAGAAATAACATAATTTAACGTAAATTGTTGATGGGGGGGGGGGGGGGGGTGTAAAATGGTCACAGCGAGAAAAAAAGACAGATTTAAAGTCTAAATAGTTGGTTGAACTAACCTAGTGAAAACCGGGACATTAAATGAATTTTTTTTCCGGGATCGAATATTAAAAAGAAGGACAGTCCTAGGAAAACCGGGACAGGTGGCAAACCTACTGGTTATACTGATCAGGACCTTAAATTGACAGCATCTGAATCAAGGCCCAGGTTTTCTTTAGCTAGACATCTGATTGGATGTTCTAGCATGTTCTAGATTTTTCTCCAGTGACGGTCTCTCTGAAGACGTCTCTCTGCATACAGTTTGAAGGTCATGGTTGGCACATTTAGCCTGTACTACGCTATCTTAGCTTTAATCTACTTCATACTCCTGCAACTAAGCAGAGTAAGACGTTAGCAACAAGTTAGCAACACATGGTAGTAACCCCAGCATCATGACTTTGAGTGCATGTGCTGATGAATATGTACAACCGTTCCTGAATATGTACAAGCCTTTATGAATTCAACCTTTTCTGTTGGAGTGAAGGTTTGATTGTTCTAACAGTGTTTACTGCGTTGTACTGGGAAGGACCATACCACAGCAGTGTTTAATGGGAGAGGACCATACCAAAGCAGTGTCTTATGGGAGAGGACCATACCACAGCAGTGTCTTATGGGAGAGGACCATACCACAGCAGTGTCTAATGGGAGCGGACCATACCAAAACAGTGTCATATGGGAGAGGACCATACCAAAGCAGTGTCTTATGGAAGCGGACCATTCCAAAACAGTCTCTTATGGGAGAGGACCATACCACAGCAGTGTCTAATGGGAGCGGACCATACCAAAACAGTGTCCTATGGGAGAGGACCATACCACAGCAGTGTCTAATGGGAGCGGACATTTACATTTACATTTACATTTATGGCATTTAGCAGACGCTCTTATCCAGAGCGACTTACAAAAGTGCTAAGTGTTTAGTCAGAATATGCATCTGTATCTAGTATAAACAGGTTTAAGTCCAAACTACTCGAGCTCAAGGACCATTCCAAAGCAGTGTCTTATGGGAGAGGACCATACCAAAGCAGTGTCTTATGGGAGAGGACCATACAAAAGCAGTGTCTTATGGGAGCGGACCATACCACAGCAGTGTTTAATGGGAGAGGACCATACCAAAGCAGTGTCTTATGGGAGAGGACCATACCACAGCAGTGTCTTATGGGAGAGGACCATACCACAGCAGTGTCTAATGGGAGCGGACCATACCAAAACAGTGTCATATGGGAGAGGACCATACCAAAGCAGTGTCTTATGGAAGCGGACCATTCCAAAACAGTCTCTTATGGGAGAGGACCATACCACAGCAGTGTCTAATGGGAGCGGACCATACCAAAACAGTGTCCTATGGGAGAGGACCATACCACAGCAGTGTCTAATGGGAGCGGACATTTACATTTACATTTACATTTATGGCATTTAGCAGACGCTCTTATCCAGAGCGACTTACAAAAGTGCTAAGTGTTTAGTCAGAATATGCATCTGTATCTAGTATAAACAGGTTTAAGTCCAAACTACTCGAGCTCAAGGACCATTCCAAAGCAGTGTCTTATGGGAGAGGACCATACCAAAGCAGTGTCTTATGGGAGAGGACCATACAAAAGCAGTGTCTTATGGGAGCGGACCATACCAAAGTAGTGTCTTATGGGAGAGGACCATACCAGAGCAGTGTCTTATGGGAGAGGACCATACCAAAGTAGTGTCTTATGGGAGAGGACCATACCAGAGCAGTGTCTTATGGGAGCGGACCATACCAAAGTAGTGTCTTATGGGAGAGGACCATACCAGAGCAGTGTCTTATGGGAGAGGACCATACCAAAGCAGTGTCTTATGGGAAAGGACCATACCAAAGCAGACAGCTTGTTCATCAGCTGTCAAATGAGATAGGAGAGGTGGGGGGGGGGGGTTAATTAGCAGAGAACAAGTCCAGAGGTTTCACCAGAGTAGATAAGGTTCTGCGCTTACATCTGTTCTTGTCCCTCAGCTGTCACACAGGCAACAGAAGTGATAGCGTAGGTGACACAGACAAGTGAGAAGTGTGCTCTGTCTTTCTCTGGCTTGTTCTTCCGCACCGATTCACTCTGCTCAGATATGGCAGGATGAAGCCCAGTTGGAGAGCTGATCGCTCTGTCCAGGTATTTCAAGTCTGCTGTCGGATGGCATTGGCTTTAACATCTCTTCATTCGCTCAGCCGTCAGGGACCAATAAGCCTCGCCGGTTTACACTATGTTGCCATGCTGGGAACATTTTATCAAGACAGAGATTAAATGTCACCTGAACCAAAACAAAGTGGCATGAATGAAAGAAGAACTCATGAATGTAGATCTTCTGAACTGCAATCAATGAAGAGAAGGATACACACTTTAAAATATGAGCATCCTCATGTGCTAAGACGTTTACTGCTCTGAATGATTTTACGATACACGTGTTGGTGGTTCTCGTCTGTGTAGACTGAGCTGGAGCACGAGTCTCCTCCTAATGGAGATGTTGACCTTATTTGCATCTGTGAAGGTTTGGGAGGGAAGAGTCTCTGTCATTCTACATTGACCATTGTAGTAAAAGGTCAGGCTGTGACATTAAACCTAATTGGTTGAGTTTGGTTAATGCAATTATTGCAGGTTATATTCCACTTTTATAATGCCTGACTAGACCTAACTGGATTTTTATTGGATTATATTTATTTATTTATTTTTATTGAAACAACCTTGTACTGGTGGTACACCAAGTATTTATGGTACACCAAATACTGATGTTATACCAAGTACTGATGGTACACTTAGTAAACCAAGATCCTCAGAGTCGAATTTTTATCAGCTGAGCTCAACAGTCACGACGACGCTCTTTACAATCCCACTCAGTAAATAAAGGCCTGCCTTCATTGTTATGCAATACCCTGCTGTTCTTAAACCCAGCAGCCATTAATATGAAGCAATCGAGTTATGGAACTGGCATTCATATGCAAAAGAGTTTCTAAAAAGCTGTGGGTGAAGTGCCTATTGATGTTAACCTGGATCAACAAAACGGCCTCATTGTGATTATCAGTAGAGCTGACTGCTATTTAGCATAGTGCTGTAACGGTGAGTCAATCTCAGTTCATATGGAAGAGAAAGTGTTGGCTTCAAATTCCTGCATGCTTACCCCTCTAATCCTTAAACGCCGACGTGTGGGCCAGACTGGCACCAGGAGTCAGACGTCAGTGTCCTGGCGAGCCACTGCTGGGAATCAGCAGCAGGACTGTCCTGCTCAGCTGCAGCAGGGCTCGGTGAACTGTTAACTCAAGGGTGGTTGATGAATCACGAAACAGTTCTGAGTCATGGTGACTAATGTTGGATGGTCTAATGCTGTTTCCTTGTCCTTCTCTCTCTCCCTCTCTCCACATCCATTGTTCTCTCAGCTTTCCCCGAACTCCCAGTAGAACCCACACTTCCCAGTTGGAGACCAGCTCCATCCACTCCAACCAGCAGCCATGGCAGATGACGCCGACATGCGCAACGAGCTATCGGACATGCAGCAGCGTGCCGACCAGCTGGCCGATGAGGTGAGAGATTCGGCGAGTGATTCGGCGAGTGTGTGCCTCAAAGGCGAGTGTGTGCCTCAAAGGCGAGCGTGTGCCTCAAAGGCGAGCATGCGCCTCAAAGGCCCACGTGTGCCTCAAAAGTGAATGTGTGCCTCAAAGACCCTTGTGTGCGTCAAAGACGAATGTGTGCCTCAAAGGCCCACGTGTGCCTCAAAGGCGAATGTGTGCCTCAAAGGCGAGTGTGTGCCTCAAAGGCATGTGCCCCAGAGCCAATGAGCAAACAGACATATTGACAGACATTAATGTAAATGATACTGTTAGGTGGTCCAAAGGGTGGGGGAAACAGGTGTTTGCCTCATAGAGTAAGGTGCTAGCAACACATGGGTCATGGGCATGGGTACTCAAAAACATGTGCAGTTTGCTCTGGCTAGTTGCATCTTCCCTTTGTGAGGGATCAGTAGTAAGATCGTTTGCCACTGTGCTAATCGTGCTGTGATGACTGCAGCCCCTCTATGCTGCACCACCAGGATACTGCAGGCTGTTAATCACGCGCCGTCTCCACTGAGAGACTCGATCCAGACCCGAGACGGGACACATACAGCTTCTGGGGACCGCATATTCTGTTCTGTGAGCTGTGACTGTGCAATTTCAGACACGTACATACACCACAAGGTCTACCTGCATCCAGGCTTACGTAACACTGCAGCTTTTGTTGTATGTGCGTGTGTGTACACGTGTGTGTGTGTGTGTGTGTGTGTGTGTGTGTGTGTGTGTGTGTGTGTTTGTGCAGGAGTGTGTGTGTGTGTGTGTGTGTTTGTGCAGGAGTGTGTGTGTGTGTGTGTGTGTGTGTGTGTGTGTGTGTGTGTGTGTGTGTGTGTGTGTGTGTATTGCGTATGAATCACCCTCATTGCTGAATGCAGTAATAAAATGGCAGTGCAAACAGTTACACACACACACACACACACACACACACACACACACACACACACACACACACACACACACACACACACACACACACACACACACACTCTCTCTCTCTCTCTCTCTCTCTCTCTCTCTCTCTCTCTCTCTTCTCCTCCTCATTTGTGTGATGAATGAAACACTGTTACGTCAGCAGCCCAGGAGGAGGAGCCTTCCTGTAAAAAATTTAATTACAACTTTATTTGAATTCAGAACTTTATCTATAGGGCGCAGGCTCGGATGACAGCCATTTTGGACCTTTCTTGATCATGTGTGATGCAAGTCATGTCAGGGCCATCAGGGGAGGTCAGGGGACGTGTCGGGGAGGGCGTATCGGGGGGGGGGGGAATGGGGGTGGGGGAATGGGTCCACAGGTGCTGGGTGTTCCTTTCTGGGGCTCTGCTCTTTAGACACTTGGGGATGCAGGGATGTACAAAGGGGTTCTCAAACTGTCACTATGTACCTTTTATATGGAGGATCAAAGGAATCATGTTACAATGACTTGCTAAAAACAGACGGAGCTCCAATCAAGCACAAGGCCAGGTGGTAGTGGGTGGAGCCTAGAATATGCCCTTTACATCTTTACATCATTTACATCTTTACAATCTTTACATCTTCAGTGGAACATACACAAGAACAAATCGCACAACGCTGTCCTCAAATCCTTAAACGGACTCATTCATTTTTACTTAAATTTTCTCAGTGCCAGATTCTCTGTCCTCGTTAAACGGAAAGATTGTAATGTGTGAGATAAAAGAGGATCAGACATTGTGGTGTGTGTGAAAGGGCAATTATTTCTGTAAACGAGTGCTGTCAGTCATGGTTACTGCCTTCCTGTCGATTAACCAGCCTTGTCCCGCCTCTCTTCTGCCAGTCCCTGGAGAGCACACGCCGTATGCTGCAGCTGGTGGAGGAGGTGAGTCACGTTATTCTCTCCATATCACGAAACATTTAGAGAGGAAACCTCAGACTAGTAAAATACGAGATGTGAACGATGGTGGATGAGTTTTTCTTTCCTAAGTGGGGGTGGGCGGGGCTAGGGGGAAGGAAGGGTGGGGCAAGGATGGAGAGAAGAGCAGAGAAAGGCACAGGGAGCAGGAGAGAGAGGAGAAGGAGCAGTTGAAGGCGGGGCTGGAGGGCGGGGCTTGCCTCATTGGCCAATCTCTGTGGCATTCCTCAAGGTCATATTGATAAGCAGTTGCCTTCTTATGGAGCCACACCTGTTATCTGGCGAGGATGAAGTGCCTAGTTGCCCCAGCAACAGGGGGAAGACCACTAGCTGCAAAGAGACCACGGTGCTCCATTTGTACTAGGCAGCGATTCGTCATGGTTACAGATGGGCGGAGCTTCTTTGTGCTACCTCACCCCTTTCTCCACCTGCATGGACCTGGGACACCACTATCTGTGTTCCTTAGCTCAGTGGACACTATGAGCTGTGTTCCTCAGCCCAGTGGACACCACTAGCTGTGCTGAGGAAAGCAGAGGTGAAGTTCATGTATTATTTAGGCCGAAGAGCATCAAGCTTGTGCCAGCCTTCTCCGAGCTACGTGGAGACACAGCAGAGCTGTCCGCCAGCGCTGACCTCCCCCGGGACCCCTTTACAGCACTTTCAGGGCTCTGCCGGAGCCGCAGAAGTGGCTAGAGGAGGCGGGCGGGCAGCCAGGTGGGAGGGGTCAGGGGGGGCTGGGCGGCGGCCTGATTTATCCCAACAGCCGGCCCCCTGATGACCAGAAACATCGATGCTCAGTTTCGCCCCTCCTGAAATGCTGAGAGGGCAACTCTGCTTATTTATGCACTGCAGGTGCCACTTTCCGATACTCCCAAATAGCGCAGGACAGGAAACGCCCCTCCCTGAGCAGACCCGACCTGAGCAGAACCGACCTTACACAGACCCGCTTCAGAACTTGAATGAAAGCAGGCTAGCAAAAGTCGATCCTTCCAGCAAAGCGAATCGATAACGAATATATTTTGAATTTGCTGTACGGTCTAGGCATATGTGTGCTGTAAGCCAGCCCAGTGGGGTAATACATAAACGTGCCAGCACAGGGTGTAGCCGAATAAGTGAGGTAGAAATCTCACACCTGCAGCTCCTTTATTAAAGTCTCCCCATCGTTCAGTCCTTTGTTAGAATTAATGTTAGTCATATCCTGGGCTGTAACTAGCTATGAGGACACAAGTTCAGCCACACTAGTTTCTTAATGTCTTCTAGGCTTGCAGTACTTTATGATATAGTACGTAGTGTGGTGTGGACATAAGTCCAGAGCCTACAGATTTGCCACTCCCATTTTCATATGGACCAGGTGTGAGGGCAAACCTTTCACATTAACAACCAGTGATCCCAAAATCATGGACTGCATTAGGAACCGAGGTCCAGATTTTACCCCTTGTATTACTACAGCTTTGATCAATATCTGTGTGGGCACTATAATGTGATCTAGAAACCCATAAATTACTGCTAGATGGTATCAATTTATCAACTTATTTATCATCTTTCCAGCAAAGTTTACTTTGGTGTGTCCTCTTCCTTTCAGACAGGGGGTCAGGTGTGGACACAAGTGTGTCCCGTTCCACTCAGAAGTGGGTCAGATGTGGACACAGTGTGTCCTGTTGCATTTAGAAGTGGGTCAGATGTGGACACAGTGTGTCCTGTTTCAGGGGGTTGTCTTTGCTCGAGTCTTATAGGAGCTTGTGATTTCGGTGGTTGATCTCACACTCTCTGTTCTCCCCTCCTCTCTTCACCGCCGTGCCGTGCGTTCCTGCCTGGTGCGTAGAGTAAAGATGCTGGTATCAGGACTTTGGTTATGCTGGACGAGCAGGGAGGTGAGTCCACCATCAGACCAGACGATGCTGCAATGCACGCACGTTCCTGCAATACGCACAATGTAGTACTTGTAAATTTACATCAGTTTTTTTTTTCTTCAATATCTTCTCTCATTTTAAATGATCTCATTAGAATTTCTTTCAATATTTTAATTAAGATAATCAAATGCATGATATCTTGACTCAAATGAATCACTTATCAGTAATTATGTAGCCAGTTTTTCTTTCAAATGTTAATGGTGGTGTTGATTTCCACTGTTTTACTTTTAACTACAAGCTTTCCAGTTTTTTTCCCCTAAATGCTTCTGCACTTTTAGATGCTCTTGATTATTTATTTTCTTTTCACTAATCAAGTGACTGTAACCACCAAGACTCTCCATTTAACGTCTACAACATTCCACTTTTCCATCCTATGACTGGTCAGTTTAACTGTACCATTGTGGAAGTTAGCAAGGCCACATGTTTTAAATGTAGTCAAGAGTCATTTTCTTTCTCTGTGTGGGGAAATTAAAACGATCGATTTAGCTGGTAATGACAAACGCCACTCTTTCCCATAACACACACTACTATCGTTTTTGTATAATCCCTGGTTGAATATCTCAGAGTCCAGATACATGAAGTCCATTTGGAATTCAGAAATGGAAGGGACCATTGAGTTCACCAACGCCTCAGCATTGAGCCAACACTAAAAACACACATTAGCTTGTTTATCTAAGATGAGGTGCGATCTTAGCATGATTTAATCACAATTGGCTTTGCTAGGGGCGTTAGCCCGAGAGGGGCACTGTGATTGGTTGATAATTACTCTTGTGCGGTCAGCGGTGAGATGTTCCTGAATGCTGAAGGCCTAGTCACGAGGTACAGTTAGGCAGTGAGCACTCTCAGACTCCACACTCTGACAGAGGCATTAAGGAACAGTGTGGGGCTGATTGGAACTAGCAAAGGAGGCAAAGGAGCTGATGAAACTGAAGAATGACAGCAGCACTGCTGGTGCTCAGACTCACTGCCACCAGCACTGCCCCTTTAATGTTCCCACATATTTTACAATAATATCTTTCCTTTAGCTTTAGCTTTAAACCCAGGGATTCTACAAATGTGAGAGTGGAGGTAGGCTAGCACAGTCTGCCTCCCCTTACAACATACCTCACCAGACCTCCTCTCCATGGGCCATGGATTAGACGCCACACCCACACCGCCAAACAAGCAGCAGATGGCATCACCACAGGCCACCCAGCCACCTTCACCACCATGTTCATCTCTTACCCCCACCCAGACAAACACACCCCCGCCCAGACAAACACACCCCCACTCAGACAAACACACCTGCATCCAGACAAACACACCCCCACCCAGACAAACACACCTGCATCCAGACAAATACACCTGCACCCAGTTAAACACACCCCCACCCAGACAAACACGCCTGCATCTAGACAAACACACCCCCACCCAGACAAACACGCCTGCATCCAGACAAACACACCCCCACCCAGACAAACACACCTGCATCCAGACAAACACACCCCCACCCAGACAAACACACCCCCACCCAAACAAAGACACCTGCATCCAGACAAACACACCTACATCCAGACAATCCCACCCCCACCCAGACAAACACACCCCCACCCAGATAAACACACCTGCATCCAGACAAATACACCTGCACCCAGTTAAACACACCCCCACCCAGACAAACACACTTGCATCCAGACAAACACACCCCCACCCAGACAAACACACCTGCATCCAGACAAACACACCCCCACCCAAACAAAGACACCTGCATCCAGACAATCCCACCCCCACCCAGACAAACACACCCCCACCCAGACAATCATGCCCTGCCCAGACAGTCATCCCCGCATTGCCGTGTTGAGATATGCAGCCTTTGCTGAAAGGCTTGGTGTGTGTCACGGCCCCGAGCGAGAGATACAGGCGGTCTTTGCTTCCGCACTGAGGTCTAATTAAAGTCACAGGCTTTTGACCTGCTTCCCTCCAACGGTGGCTCTCATGGGACATGGTGTCTCTGCCCTGCCCGTGACCTCAGTGGTGTGTTTTATATTCACCATCTACTTGTGTCCCCATCCATTTGTTTTCTTCCCTCAAGCCCATTTGAAATGAAAGTATCCTATGGAATATTTTCCAGTGAAGAAATTTCAATTTTTATACATTTTTGGCATCTGTAGACTTATTAACATGCGTGTTGCTCCAACAAAATACAATTTAGCGGAGTCAGACCACTCATCATGACAGAATTCGTTTCTCCACAAACAAAAAAAAAAAAAGCACGAAGCCAATAAAATTCATGTCACTGCTGTCATCCCTTTGTCCTGACCAGAACAACTCGATCGTGTTGAAGATGGCATGAACCATATCAACCAAGACATGAAGGAGGCCGAGAAAAATTTAAAAGATTTAGGGAAATGCTGTGGCCTGTTCATATGTCCGTGTAACAAGTAGGTACTGGCCGCGCCACGGAGGGTCTTCTGCGTATGTGGTGGCGTCTCTTCTTTTGCTTTCCCCCCCTCTTTTACCCCTTTTCATTTTCCTTTCGTCACAGTGTCCGAGTTGTTTTCCTTCCTGTCTTCTCTTCTTTGTCCTTTCTTTCCTCTTTTCTTCCTCTCCTCCCTGTTTTCTTCCCACGTGCTTCGTTCTGTGGGGGATAAATTGCTTGTTGTTTAATCAGAACAACTGGAGCGCATCGAAGAGGGGATGGACCAAATCAATAAGGACATGAAGGATGCAGAAAAGAATTTGAACGATCTAGGAAAATTCTGTGGTCTTTGCTCCTGTCCATGTAACAAGTAGGTGTTGCTTGCCTGCCTGCCTGCCTGCCTAAGAAAATGACTTAAAAAAGAAACAAATTTTAAGTAAAAATAAAAACACACCCTAGAGGCTCGTGGCCTTAGCCAGTGATAGCCAGCGTCAGCACCCACGCACTGCACTCTTCATCATGACCTGCCCCACGGGATAGTCATACACACACTCTCTCTCTCTCTCTCTCTCTCTCTCTCTCTCTCTCAAACACACACACACACACACACACACACACACACACACACACACACACACACACACACACACACACACACACACACACACACACAGGCACACATATATATATATATATATATATATACAAACATCCATGCATGCATGCACACAGAGTCACATAGACATACACACCCATGCAAACAACTACACACACACACACACACACACACACACACACACACACACACACACACACACACACACACACACACTCCACAAAACTGTAATGCAGCCTTGACTCTAGGTCCACTGGGTCCATCAGGTGTATGACATAAGGCATGCTGCACTAATCCTGTAGTCTGACCCTTTCGATAGACCCCCTCTCTGAGAACCGCATGCACAGATAAACTGATTAGATAAGACTACAGTCTGAACTGTTGAGGAAACCACTCTAAAAAATGTATGGATGTGCCAAAGTTGAACAGCCTAGGGTTATATTTGCATTATGAGGATACTGTATTTGCAGCATGTTGACACTGTATCAACATCAGACTCTGAAAGTAGAGATAGCACAACGAGTCTGATCGTGAACTCTAACCACTCACACTGCAGCTCTATTGGTGAGCTATTGGATTAATGTAAATGAATAAGATTTGCATGCTCACTTACAATCAACCAGTTTTGAATAATGGATAATTAAAAGTGTACATATACTATCTCATTACAATATACAATTTGGTAGTGATGAATGATAAGTCAGTATAGAAAAAAAGATGATTTAAGGGATCAAGCATTTTCCTGCAACTTTGAACGCACATCCATCAACATAACTGGCCTGTCAGGAACAGCATGAACCTGAACGCCCAATGCATGCTGATGCAAGCCTTCCTAGTAATGACAATGCTGCTACCTGCTACACTGTCATGCACCGTCCTAGTACCAAAGCTGGTTACCCAAACCTTCCACTGGGCAGTTAAAGCCGATCCCTTGCTCAGGTTTAGGGTTTGGGTCTGGGAGGGCTAGGCAGAGAAGATGGAGGCTGATGTAGATCTGTTGCAGTGGAGAGAGCGGTGTTCTGACTGCTCTCCCTCGAGGGGGATTGGGGGCGGGGCTGCCTCCATCTAGGTCGGGTGGAGAGAGCCGTGCTGCAGATATTTCTGCTTTAATTTTGTAACGCCTGCTGCCAGTGTCTCTGGCTACAGTTATAACTCACTGTAAATTGTCCTAAGGCAAAATGAAGACATTTATAAGGGGATTTAACCAACAGTTTTACTGTGTAGCTCATGTAGATTCACACTGATCCTAGATCAGCTTTAGCACTATTACTTTAGGGTTTGTTTTTTTGCAGATTATGTACATATATCTCATATATAAATATCATCTCATTCAAAACCTTCTCTCTCGCTGTCCTCTCTATGTTTATTATGATCATTTTTGCAAAGGAAGATTGCAGAATCATAGACAGCAGAAGATCGGGGTGCGTTAGAGCTTACATACACGGCCAAGGCCAGCAGGAGTGATACTGGATACGAAGCTGGAATCCGTATCGATATACAACAGTGCAGTGGGAGGACTGCCCATCTCTGATTAGATCACACCAAATATATTCTGGTTTCCAAGATCACTGAGCTTATATCAAACAAAATGTACTGGCTCATTTAGACTGAATATGATCGTCTCGGTTGTGAATTAAGCACAAACCCTAGTCCGTTGCTTTTATAGTCTGGCAACTTAATCAGTGGCACAAAATTTTCAGAAACCATTGAATATTAGCACCATTAGAACGTTTATTCTGATAGTCACACGTGATAGTTCCATTATGTCACACGTGACACGTTACATTTTCAACCAGTATCGTGTTCAACAAAACGTCATTAGCACATTAGCCTTTCTGAAGGTCACACACAAAGTGCTAATTGTTTATTGATATGCACTCCTTTAGAGAGCAAGCATGGCGAGAATCGATTCTTCCTCTTTTATGTCCCTCGCCAGGTTAGTCAATCCACAGAATCCAACCGAGCTACAACAAAGACACACAATAAACAAAATTAGCATCTCGTCCTTACGCCGAAGAACAGGAAGCATCTTCAGGGTGAAGTCCCAAAGGAATGGCGGCCTAGGAATAGGGGTTCTTCCCTCCAATTTTCATTTCAGTTGCACTTGTCTCTGACGATGTGGCAGTCCTGTTACTTTGTGTCGTCTGTCCGCCAAGACATGTCCTGTTTGTTATTTGTCATAGTCTGGGATGGGGGATCAGGTTATAAGCAGTGGACAGGAAAAACAGTCCAACAAGGAGACGTAACTCCAGGTTGACCTCTGGCTCCAACATTTCTTTTGGTAGCTACTCAAGTTCCCTCTTGTTTGTCACCCCTATAGATAGCTATATGTTTCAGCAAATAAACCATGTATGTTCTATGTCAGCAGGTTATGCCGTCTTAGTTAGAACTGATAGAAGAATAAGCTCGACCATGTTATGACTTGCATGAGCAGTGTTGGTCTGCATGTGTAGGAGCAGCACTCATACATAAGTGCCCCCCTCACGGCGGTGATCCTGCCCTCTACCCCTGCAGAATGAAGAGCGGTGGCAGTAAAGCCTGGGGCAACAACCAGGACGGCGTGGTGAACAGCCAGCCCGCCCGCGTGGTGGACGAGCGGGAACAGATGGCCATCAGCGGAGGCTTTATCCGCAGGTGAGAGGAGGGAGGGGGGTGCCGAGCTCCTGAGCCCCCCAGGCAGGGAAGCCCTGCACAGGCAGAGTTCGCTGGGGTCCAGGGGTCATTAAGAACAGCATTGAGCCTGAATGGGCCAGGGAGGTGAACTGTACAGCACTTCTGGGCATTTAGCTACACATTGTGCTTGCATTATTCCGTGAGGTATTGTAGCGAGGTACCTTTTGTGAGGAATGAGGAGGTTGCTACCTTATCTTCTGCGAATGAAGAGCGCGCGTCGCGTCGTGCGGTGCACGTCCCATTGAGTACTTGTGCTTCTGCGCAGGGTAACAGACGACGCCAGGGAAAATGAGATGGATGAGAACTTGGAGCAGGTGGGAGGGATAATTGGGAACTTGCGTCACATGGCCCTGGACATGGGCAATGAGATCGACACCCAGAATCGCCAGATTGACCGGATCATGGACAAGGTAGGGGGCGCACTCACGCATACAGGCATTAACGTCTTAGACAGAACAGAACAAGAGTTTCATTTTTTAGCTAGGATATGTTCCATCTTTAAGGGTGATTTTAGTTCATTCAATACAAAAATCTTTAGTAATAACTTTTAAAAAGAGTCAGCAGTGTGTTTGAACAGAAAAGCTGCTGCAGTAAGAATTTGTCACTCCTTCCAGGCTGAGTCCAACAAGACCAGGATTGATGAAGCCAATCAGAGGGCCACAAAGATGCTGGGGAGTGGCTAAAGGAGGCGGCCCAGTGGCTCAGATCAACCCTGCAGTTTGTCTAAACGCGCAAACATGCTCTTATCATGGTATTGACCTTCTAGGTTTGCACACGTGCACATATCACACCTCCCTCGTTGTAAACGTCGTTCTGTGTGCTGTCTGTCAGCTTTTTCAATGATCGTTATCATAAATGATTTCTTATAATCCGCATCGTTCTTTCCAAAGGTTGTATATAATGCAGACTTCATGGCTCTAGCTCAATTGTGGAGTTTTTATTCTCTTTATCACCTATATACAAAAATGTATATATGTATACATATATATATATGCTTATAGGTGTATACATATATACAAATATCTAGCCTCTTTGTTGGATGAAATATATAATAGGAATGCTATTCAAGATGTCTTTCCTTTTGCGTATCAGTATTGTCTTAGTAAAGCTGTGTCATTCCATTAGGCTACTGTCAGGGTCCTTATTTTGATGTTGTCATGACAAATGAAAAAGAGGTAAAAGAAGATTAATTATATGATGATGCCAATACAAAAAGCACTTACAATATCTGGCCTTGGTTCATTTTTCATCGTCACCATTATCGAGCCATTATCAGTTACTGTTTAGATGATGTATAACTAGATTCTGTAGCTGTAATAGACTTTGCATTCCAGGTGATGTGAATTGTGCGTTATGCATGACAAATGGTAGATTTTAGAGTCTTATAAATAAAACTCATTTAAAAATGTAAAAAAAAATAATAATCACGACAGTAGCAAAAATCAACATAAGCATGCTCTGTATTAGGACCAGTCGAACGTTCCATATTCCTGCAAGTTTGCAATAGTGCAACCCTTTCTGTCAATATATATTTACAGACTGTGACCATTGTTGTAAAATAATGCAAAATGACTTATAGAGGAATGTTACAGAGATGACTACAGGAGGAGATTGTGCAAAATGACCCATTTTCTAAATGATTCTGCAGCTCAGTGAAGATTATGATCATGTTCTGAACAGCGGGGACTGGTTGTTTACTGTATCATAGGTTTTGGATGCTCTGAAAATTAAAAAAATAAATAAACGTTTGCAATGTAAAGCAGAGTTGCATATTTCTGAGAGACGTTACTTTTATAAGATGACTGTATCTTGTTCATTTACTTTCCCCATGTGGTTTGTTATTGGTTAAAAAAAGTTTAATAATCCATAACAAAAAATTTAAAAACTTTATACACACACGCACACGCACGCACACACACACACACACACACACACACACACACACACACACACACACACACACACACACACACACATATATATATATATATATATATATATATATATATATATATATATATATATATATATATATATATATATATATATATATGAGGCATTTTTGTTGCTATGAGCTATGCACACCAATTCGCCGATATGTTGAATAGTCAGTATAAGAAGACAAGCAAATTCCTTACCTGGATGACACATATAAGTCAGACTGTGAGATCAATGTCCTCAACGCATGTAATATTTAAAAAAACTCCCTCTGTATCCTCCTATCAGTCTGTGAAGTGGTTGACATTTTGTAGCTAGCTGAATTGATTAAAAGTCATATAACCCCTCCTTCTTATGGGCTGTCATTATTGTCTTGCATGAATGAATGTGTCATCTGCACAGCACAGTCCTGTGTTGAGTTTGCACTTTCGTTGTTGAATTATCTTGAATTAGCTTGTTTAGATCCACTTAGACAGATGAGTACTGAGTCAACACTGAAGAGTTAACTCTGTATTAAAGCTCTGGATTAGAGCTCTGTATTAGAGCTCTTTATTAAAGCTCTGGATTAGAGCTATGTATTAGAGTTCTGTATTAGAGCTCTATAACACAGCCACACAATGTTCATGTTTTACACTCCAAAAGTTGAGAATTTAAACTAAGAATGAGTGTTTACTAGGAGGGCCCTGGTGTTTTTTAAAACTGGCCTTCATTATAAAATGCCACTAAGACATATGGGAATGTTGTGCGTGACTGTTGGGACAATAAAGCATTTCACACTGATACATGCATTATTTATGAAAATAATAAAACCATCTGCACTGGATTTTAAATGTGCTGGGCCGCTGCTGACTGGTGTTTAACTGGAGATTAAGTGGGCTGGGACACTGCTGACTGGTGTTTAACTGGAGTTTAAGTGGGCTGGGCCGCTGCTGACTGGTGTTTAACTGGAGTTTAAGTGGTGTTTATTCACTATGAAATTGGAATAAGAGAAACAAGTTTTACACTGTAACATTAAGTTTTCAAACTTAAGTCATAAAATAGAACAGAGTAAGTAATGGTGGCGATAGATGGAGTGTTTTTAACACTCCCTGGGAACATTTCCCTGCCCTCATCCAGGACACAGGTTGGAAGGGGTGGAGACAGGGAAGGGTGGAGGTAGGGAGGGGTGGAGGCAGAGAGGGGTGGGGACAGGGAGGGATGCAGCACCCAGGGGGACTCAGAGGAAGGACATAGTCTTCCAGAACTGGGCCACCATCTCACAAGCCGGCCGTGCTTTGCTGCGCCCGCTACACGGAGAGACAGACAACAGGAGGATTCGTACTCGCACACTTCGATCTGAGTGCCGCCCCCATGCCCGATGCTGCCCCCCCATCCCTGTGTGTGTTTGTAAACAGACTGACATCTGTCATGTACTGCGAACAGACATGACAGCTCACAGTGCCGACAGAAGCCAACGCCTGTGTTCTGTTCCTGAACCAGACAGATGCAGCAGGCAGCTAGAATACCTGCTCTCTGACTCCTCCCCTTCTGAACACACCTCTCTGTCTCCTCCCCTTCTGAACACACCTCTCTGACTCCTCCCCTTCTGAACACACCTCTCTGACTCCTCCCCTTCTGAACACACCTCTCTGACTCCTCCCCTTCTGAATACACCTCTCTGACTCCTCCCCTTCTGATCACACCTCTCTGACTCCTCCCCTTCTGAACACACCTCTCTGACTCCTCCCCTTCTGAACACACCTCTCTGTCTCCTCCCCTTATGATCACACCTCTCTGACTCCTCCCCTTCTGATCACACCTCTCTGACTCCTCCCCTTCTGAACACACCTCTCTGTCTCCTCCCCTTCTGATCACACCTCTCTGACTCCTCCCCTTCTGAACACACCTCTCTGACTCCTCCCCTTCTGAACACACCTCTCTGTCTCCTCCCCTTATGATCACACCTCTCTGACTCCTCCCCTTCTGAACACACCTCTCTGTCTCCTCCCCTTCTGAGCACACCTCTCTGACTCCTCCCCTTCTGAACACACCTCTCTGACTCCTCCCCTTCTGAACACACCTCTCTGTCTCCTCCCCTTCTGAACACACCTCTCTGACTCCTCCCCTTCTGAACACACCTCTCTGTCTCCTCCCCTTCTGATCACACCTCTCTGACTCCTCCCCTTCTGAACACACCTCTCTGTCTCCTCCCCTTCTGATCACACCTCTCTGACTCCTCCCCTTCTGAACACACCTCTCTGTCTCCTCCCCTTCTGATCACACCTCTCTGACTCCTCCCCTTCTGAACACACCTCTCTGTCTCCTCCCCTTCTGAACACACCTCTCTGTCTCCTCCCCTTCTGATCACACCTCTCTGTCTCCTCCCCTTCTGAACACACCTCTCTGTCTCCTCCCCTTCTGATCACACCTATCTGTCTCCTCCCCTTCTGAACACAACTCTCTGTCTCCTCCCCTTCTGAACACACCTCTCTGTCTCCACCCCTTCTGATCACACCTCTCTGTCTCCTCCCCTTCTGAACACACCTCTCTGTCTCCTCCCCTTCTGAACACACCTCCTCTGTCTCCTTACCATCCAAACACGCCTTCTCTCTGTCTCCTCCCCTTCTGAACACACATTCTCTCTGTCTCCTCCCCTTCTGAACACATGCTCTCATAGCCCCACCTTTTTGGGGGTGGTGTTTCCTTCATACCACAGAAGGCTGGTGAAGGTGCCAACTGTGATCATGTGGATGGGTTTTAAGGACAAGCAGGCTCCTCTTCATTTGTGCTTAAGCCTTCATCACCTGCTGTGATCAGTCTAAAGGAATATTTCACCCAGCCACACTTACATGGAGGAGGACCTCACTAGTATCCTGATGTCCGTTCATTCAGAAATGGTACCATTATTATTTTAGGATGAACTATCCCAGAACTATCCCAGAACTATGTGGATTTATGTAATCAGAAACATGTGCTATTTAAATATTTAAAGAGAAACATTACTTTCTCTGTGCCTTGATTGGTTTGTGGTGGTGTTCAGTCATCTCCTCTCACCCATGCTGTCACATGTCCAGTATCTCCCACGTCCCATTTACCATATGCTTGGTTCTCTCTCTCTCTCTCTCTCTCTCTCTCTCTCTCTCTCTCTCTCTCTCTCTCTCTCTCTCTCTCTCTCTCTCTCTCTCTCTCTCTCTCTCTCTCTCTTTCTCTTTCTCTGACATCTCAGCAACTTCTTTCTTGACCTGTTTCTCACCCATCTACCATTTCTCCTGTAATGCCCTAGAAACACCCCCCCCCCCTCACCATACTACCACGTGGGGTGATTGAGACATCAACAGTGGAATGTCCTGTAAGTACACGTGCACACGTGTGCCCTGCAGATAATCGTTTACAACAGCTTCACGCGTGAGGCTTTACCCCGAGACCCGAGACTCCTGCAGTGAGCTGGCACTGATGGGAAAGAGGAGGAGGGACCAGAGAAATTGAGGGAGGGAGAGAGAGAGAGAGGGAGGGAGAGGAAGGGAGAGAGAGAGAGATAGGAAGAAGTGTTATGTAAGGATTTTGCAGTACACAATAAATGTATGACATGCTCACAGACCCAGAGAGAAACAGAAAGAGGAAGTAAGACATAGAAAGAGAGTGAAACGAGGAGACAGAGAGAGCTGAAGGAAAAGAGAGAGAAAGAGAGAGAGCAAGAGAGAGAGAGAGAGAGAGAGAGCACAGACCAGCTGGGCTCACAGGCTCTGGCTCTGCAGTACCAACTTTTCTGCAAGCTCCTCTTGAGGGTAATTTGCAGGACTCCAGGCAAGGTGAAGCAGAGGGAGAGGCGGAGGGTGGAGGGGCAGGACACTGCACTGGTGTGGAGAGGGAGGTTAAGGATGTGCTGGGAATATGTAAATACCAGTATAGAGATACATCTCCAGCAGCAAGAACAAACGGAGGATAGCATGAGGGTGGGGCTGAGATTCCATCCCACTGTTCTCTCTCTCTCTCTCTGTGTCTTTCACACACACACACACACACACACACACACACACACACACACACACACACACACACACACACACACACACACACACACACACACACTTATCTCTTGCTCCCTCTGCACTCCACCCCCAGCCTCTTTCACTAGGGAGGTGCCTTTAAACACACGCTAACACATCCCGCTATCATCGCCTATTCAGGCAGGCGTGAAGCTACACAGCAACGCAGGAGGCTATTGTGGCATCAGAAAAAAAAAGTCACAGACACTGCCCAGTCGCCCAGCCTCCATCTGACCGCGAGTCCTGCATGTTGTCATCGCGTGGGTGGAGTGGGGGTGGGTGTGGGTGGAGGAGGGGATGGGGGCGTTGGGTGGCTGACTCATTCTCACTAACACGCCTTCGGGGCTATTGCAACCTTGCCCTGACGTTTTCACCTTGAGTGCTACATCACCATAACCATCCACAACATCCTCAGATTACTCCTAACCCACACAGTACACGGGCACGACTCTCTCTCCTCACCCAAACAACGCCTCCACCCACAAATGCGCATACGCACTAAATAACCTCTACTGTCATCTCAGTTCTCGTAAAATAATGGCTCGAGGTGCACGATAGAGCAAACAGTGAAATGTCGCCACCTTGCGTTGAATACTGGTATTGCGACGTGAGAAGGTAGTGGAATTATGTGGGTGTATCCTCATCTGCTTTCAGTAGGAGGAAGCGAAACTCGACAGGCAGTAAGCAGGTGATAAGCTGGATCTGAATATAATTTGCAATCTTCACATGTTTGTTAGCATCAGTGGAACAGTGCCAAATAATGAAGAATCCACAAAGCAAGAGATGTCTAGGATAGGCTTTCCTTATCTACACAGACGCACAACCATTTCCAAACCCCCACTGCTAATGTTTGTTGTGTAATGAGAACCGCCTTTAGCAACTGATTCATGATTTAACATTCAAACATATTATATTCATACTGTAGTCTCCCTAACAACATGATGTCAAGGTTCTAGAACATTAAAGTCTCCCTAACAACATGATGTCAAGGTTCTAGAACATTAAAGTCTCCCTAACAACATGATGTCAAGGTTCTAGAACATTAAAGTCTTCCTACCAACATGATGTCAAGGTTCTAGAACATTAAAGTCCCCCTAACAACATGATGTCAAGGTTCTAGAACAATAAAGTCTTCCTACCAACATGATGTCAAGGTTCTAGAACATTAAAGTCTCCCTAACAACATGATGTCAAGGTTCTAGAACATTATAGTCTTCCTACCAACATGATGTCAAGGTTCTAGAACATTAAAGTCTCCCTAACAACATGATGTCAAGGTTCTAGAACATTAAAGTCTTCCTACCAACATGATGTCAAGGTTCTAGAACATTAAAGTCTCCCTAACAACATGATGTCAAGGTTCTAGAACATTAAAGTCTTCCTATCAACATGATGTCAAGGTTCTAGAACATTAAAGTCTCCCTAACAACATGATGTCAAGGTTCTAGAACATAAAAGGCTTCTGAGTTGTCGACACAGCAGTGACAAGTGCTGAGAGAGTCAGGGGTACAATAAGCATCTACTGATATATATGAAGTGTTCATGACAGGGAACTGGAGTCTGTGTTTGCTGAGGTGTTCGATCCAGATCATTCCAGGACACATGAGCCCATTCTGACCATGTATGCAGCCATAGCATCCATCTTTAAAAGACCTGTATTTGCACTGATATCTAGATCTACTGGTCTATATAGAGCCTCCTATCTTGTACAGACTGTGGCCTTTTGACGGTAGCTTGTAGACTAGAGTGACAACCACCTGGCATGGTGGCATGACAACATAAACTTGCATGACAACAGTAACTATGGTCAACTGTACATTTAATAAATCACAGTTGAATAGACTAGAAGAATAAAAGTGCTAAATCATCCCGGGTGGTTCGATGTGCCTGGTGGCGGTCACTGCACTCTTGGCCTGGGAGGGTCCTGTCCATCTGTGTAAAGAAGAAAATAAAGGTGAAAATCACACCTCCCTGCAGCTGGAGTCAGATAAGAGAGCGGAGGGGGTTATCAGACCTCCACCCCCCTGACAACAACAGCACCGCCACTCCTAGTGCACAACACACTGCTGTGGATAAGGCATGGAGGTGTAAGAGAGCTGCTCACTCTGTGGCCCAGCGCTAGAGAGCACGGCGAGGGAGGAACCCTTGGAGAACAGGAGGAGTTCACCAGCAGGACTGGAGAACAGGAGGAAGACGTAAAGAAGCTCAAATGACATCTGCTCCTTTTTTGTTAACCTGAGGGGGCGACAGGTGACGAACAGTCACCGTGGTGCGACAGGTTGGGATTTATTGGCCTCTTGCCTCGTTTTACACGTATGGATCCGATCAGAACCAGAAAACCATGACGTCACTAAAGATGCGGACCAGAACTATGTCGTTGTAGTAACAGTAGCGTGAGGCCATTGCTTATGTACAGTTAGCAGCAAAGACCAGCACTTCACCAGAACTCTCACGACTTCAGTGACATCACGTCCAATAATCTCTATGGAGACAGAAGAGGAGAGTGATGAGTCACAGGAAGGGGGGGGGGGGGGGGGGGCATGAATCATTCGTAGCTTCATCTGTTCTTACCACATGGCCCCTTTCGCATGGTAATGGCTCCCACGCTGAACCATGGGAGAAGAAAGGAGTCCAGTTATAGCCAGTGAGGAGTCAAGAGTGTTAACGTTCCTCCAGGACCTTGGAGCAACACAGAGGAACATGAGTCCAAACAGCAAAAGCCCCAAACGCAGGACCAGCGACGGTCAGGGGGCCCCGTCGAGCAGTACGCAGCATGTGAGTGGATATGTCCGAAGATGCACCATACTGCCATATCCAAGTGTTCAGCAGATATGCTTATAGACTATATGAACGCAGCAGGCACTGGGAGAAGCGCTAGTACTAAAATGTAAGGATACAATATTTGTTAAATACTGTATTCTAGCAGCAGACGTTGGTGTGCAAGATAGGATGAGATTGAGTATTGTGTTACATACAGCATTCAGACAATGGACCTTGTAGAGAAAATGAAGGGAGTAAGATAGTGTGAGTTTTGCGTGGTGTGTGTGTGTGTGTGTATGTGTGTGTGTGTGTGTGTGTGTGTGTCTGCTCCAGGTCTAGGAGGTGGTGCAGGTGGAGGGATACTCCTCCAGGTGTAGTTGGGGAAAGTCATTACAGCACCAGCCTAATTTGCAAAGTGTGTGCTTCAATTTAAATGCAGACAAAACACTAAAATGGCTCAGGCTGGCTCAGGAACTCCTGCAACAGCCAGACGTTTACAGCCAGCCCTTCCAGACGTTTTCTGCCAACCCTTCCAGACGATTACTGCCAGCCCTTCCAGACGTTTAATGCCAGCCCTTCCAGACGTTTAATGCCAGCCCTTCCAGACGATTACTGCCAGCCCTTCCAGACGTTTAATGCCAGCCCTTCCAGACGTTTACAGCCAGCCCTTCCAGACGTTTAATGCCAGCCCTTCCAGACGTTTACTGCCAGCCCTTCCAGACGTTTAATGCCAGCCCTTCCAGACGTTTACAGCCAGCCCTTCCAGACGTTTAATGCCAGCCCTTCCAGACGTTTACTCCCAGCCCTTCCAGACGTTTACTCCCAGCCCTTCCAGACGTTTACTGCCAGCCCTTCCAGACGTTTACTGCCAGCCCTTCCAGACGTTTACTCTCAGCCCTTCCAGACGTTTACAGCTGGCCATTCCAGACGTGCCATTTGCCAGGTCCTTATAACTTCTTCTTCAGGCACTATCAGCAGTGCCGAAAACAACTGCAGTTTGACAGCCTGCAGCCCTGAGGAGGAAGGCAGACAGCAGAAGACCCACCGTACCCTCCACAGCTCAGCACCAGCACGTCTCCAACAGACCACTGGAACACCGTTCCCCTCGGAGCCTCGGAGAAGGCAGATGGCAGCTAAATGCTAATAAAGCATGTTACAATGATTCAATAAATCCAAAAGCACAACTGCTTTATTGTTAATGAAAATGTCATATATGGAGGCATTAGTCATCCCTCCTCCGCCAGCATTCCTGCAGAGAACCTTTCACCAGAAGTGCAGAAGTGTACCAGCTCAAACGTGAAGTGCAGGACAAGTCCAGCATCAGACCTGGATAATGCAGAACTACTAAGCTTCCTAAACTCCAAATCCCACAGTGCAGTGGCCCTGGTAACCTTTTACACTATTCATAAACACCAGCAGTTGCAATCTGAAGTTCTCAGATGCTCCCCTGTGATTGGTTTAATAATAAATCAAAGGGGTTTTTGCAACACACACCACACAGACTGATGCATGAACAGTGCTCTTCTGTAGGGGGCAACACACGCACACAACTCCAGAGAGAAGACCCCTCGCATGCCATCATGGTAAATGTCCACTTTACAAACAGCTTTAGGAAAACACTCTGCTCACCTCCGTTAGTCCAGTGACCTGGACTGGATAGGCAGCTGGTCGTGGCACTAAGGGTTGTTGTGTGTGAGGCAGCCATGTGCATTAGAACAAGCTGAAGACACAGCAGAACGAGCCCTGGATACAGCTGGGATAGACCTGAGTCACAAGTACCTCACACTAACTCTTGGGTCACAAGTACCTCACCCCAACTCCTGGGTCACGAGTACCTCACACTAACTCCTGGGTCACGAGTACCTCACCCCAACTCCTGGGTCACGAGTACCTCACCCCAACTCCTGGGTCACGAGTACCTCACACTAACTCCTGGGTCACGAGTACCTCACCCCAACTCCTGGGTCACGAGTACCTCACACTAACTCCTGGGTCACGAGTACCTCACCCCAACTCCTGGGTCACGAGTACCTCACCCCAACTCCTGGGTCACGAGTACCTCACACTAACTCCTGGGTCACGAGTACCTCACACTAACTCCTGGGTCACGAGTACCTCACCCCAACTCATGGGTCACGAGTACCTCACCCCAACTCCTGGGTCACGAGTACCTCACACTAACTCCTGGGTCACGAGTACCTCACACTAACTCCTGGGTCACGAGTACCTCACACTAACTCCTGGGTCACGAGTACCTCACACTAACTCCTGGGTCACGAGTACCTCACCCCAACTCCTGGGTCACGAGTACCTCACCCCAACTCCTGGGTCACGAGTACCTCACACTAACTCCTGGGTCACGAGTACCTCACACTAACTCCTGGGTCACGAGTACCTCACACTAACTCCTGGGTCACGAGTACCTCACACTAACTCCTGGGTCACGAGTACCTCACACTAACTCCTGGGTCACGAGTACCTCACACTAACTCCTGGGTCACGAGTACCTCACACTAACTCCTTCAGAAGGCCAGGCCTGTTCTTAAACGCACAGGCAGGCAAGCAGAACTTCAGATGCACAGCGCTTTATGAAAATATATTGGAAACTATTAGTTTTGTTTGTATGATTTCAAATGAGTGGTGTGTTGAACTTTAGTTTCAGCGCTGATGACTGAGTAAGACGAATATGAGGAGATGAGCAGGAAGAAACCACCAGCCTTACACACACACACACACACACACACACACACACACACACACACACACAAACACACACACACACACACACACACACACACTCGCACACTCTTCCACAAAGAAGCTATGTATCTACAACAACACAGTGACACAAACAAGCGCGTTGAGCTGCCATATCTGCCGAGACGTCAGCGGGCCCTGTCGTCTGCGCACGCCAGACGTCTCGTCTGGGGCCAGAGCCCACGTGACACCAGCCCTGATTAACACTCAGCATTAGTCAGCAGTGCTCACAATCACCCTCATGTAAAGCCGCTCTACTGAGAATAGCACTGTTCCTGCTACCACAGTCACTCTCTCTAGAACTATGACATAAACACGGGTCAGGTGTGCAGTCTGCCTCCTCTCTGTGCCGTTCAACACGCACGGCCGACGCACGATGGTGTCTTACAGACGCACCACGTCGGTCACGTCTGTTTCCACCGCTCTGAGGAGCCTGGGCAGCAGTGTTAGGAGAACACATTCAAGATCTGCGTGCAACACCTCCACTGTGAGCACATGGAGCCCCCACCTCCTGATATCTAGCAGGACACATGGACAGGACCAGGAGAAACTTGTATGTAATAATTTGCACTGCTCTATCATCGCCATGCTGAGCTAGAGAAGAGCAAAGCCTCTTGCATGGAACAGTTTGATGAAAGTTCATTGGAGCTCATCTTTCAGAGCCAGAAGCTGGTACCACAGGAACATACCGTCAAACAAACTGTCATGCTGAGAAATCGGTAAGTTGCTCTGGATAAGAGCGTCTGCCAGACGCTGAAAATGTAGGACCATTTTTAGGACCAAATTTGGGATTATAAGTGGAAAAAAAAGAACAAAGAATTAAAAACAAAAAATAAAAATAAAAAACTAAAAATTGCCCTCGGACAAAAGATTTGCATATAACTATATCATCATTTTATAAACATTTGATTAAGCATTTAGTCATTACTGTCAATATCTGCATGTGTAGTCTTGTAATTTCCCACAACAACTGGTTTAGAAAAGTAAAGCATTTACAGGGTGGTCTGATCACAAATTTAGGAAGCAATATCCTATCATATTTGATTTTGATAAAACAATTTCAATAAATTCGATAAATGAGACTTCAAACTGAACATGGCGTGTACCAAGTAAGCTCTGGTCACGATTTACAAGACCACAGACATACACTCAGCTGTTTATGAGAAAAATGTTTCAGAAGCTGAGCATCAGCTTGCCAACAGCGACACCTGGTGCTATGAATCCAGCATTACATCATATCTGATGGAAAAGTGAGACACTATATGGCCCTTGAACTTGAACTTGTGACGATAAAATGGTTTATTTGCACCTGTGCAATGTTTACATTTACCAACCACCTCAGATTCCTTTCCTTTGGCGAATGAAGGCAAAACATGCCAAAACATTTGGTGTTTTAAGACAATAATTTAAATTCGGTCCAAAATTAAAACATGGGGCAGAGTTTGACATAACCGGTTTTATTTATCTCAGTGAACACAATGAACATAAATGAATATGAAAATCCCACAGTGGTGCAATAAATAAAACAGTTATTTAAAGAGGAACAACTAAGACTAGAAGGGTACATGCTACCCATTTTGCCCTTAACATTGTGCCCAACCACACCTTTCACCAAAACACACCCCTCAGCAAATCACGCCTTTCACCAAAACAAACCCCTCAGCAAACCACGCCCTTCACCAAACCACACCTTCAAAAAACCACGCCCTTCACCAAACCACACCCTTCAACAAACCACACCCTTCAGTAAACCACACCCTTCAACAGACCACACCCTTCAACAGACCACAACCACACACACTGTAGATCATTAAAAGTAGAGAATGTGTATTTCTCCACAAAGCAACAATCAACACTTTGACATTCAAAGTTCAAAGGTACTGGGGACTTTACAAATGTGCCTGCAATGTACCAGATACATAATGCGAAACAAAGTTAATCTCATTGTGCACTTTCTCTGGTGGTACCACCGATAGATGTCTGTCAAGTCAAAACAATTAGTATCAAAACATTGATACATAAATAAGCACAAAGTCTAATTTCTGTTTACAACATACACTGTACATTATGAAATTAACTGGTGACAGAACTTGCCATCAGTGGATAGAAATATTGCTTAATCATTTGCTAGTAGCTCGTTTCATGTTAAATCATGAAACAGTTATCGGACTGCAGATCTCAGTCTACATGTCTGTATCCATCATGTACAATATACACATTGTTTTCACTAACTGACATTAAGGCCTTCTTGGCATATTTAAATGTTATGGGTCTTTTTTCAGTAGGTGAAGAGAAACATTGGTAGCCTGCCTTTAAAACAGGAAAGTGTTTCCAGTGAAACACACAATTTAACAGGGTTATGATGATAATGGTGATGATGATGGTTATGTGACTGTGAACCAGTGTGTGAGACTGTCCAGCCCTCGTCGCACGGGTCCAAAGTAAAAGTCCATGTTTTGTGAAAAGTCCGTGCAGACGTTAGAATAAGCCCCGCCCAGGAGGCAGAAGAGGGCGGTCCCACCCATGCTGATCACCACAGTTACCAGGCACAGAAGAAAGAAGAGGAAACAGGAGCCTCCGCCCACTTCATCTGTGTAGTGCAAAATGCAGGAATATTCCTGTAAGTTACAGTTCATGAACAATTAACATGATGATATTTTTTCACAGTGGGTGTGGACAGTGCCGTACCGATCTCAAGCGCATCATCCGCGTCACTAAAGTGGACTTTGCGTCTGTAGGAACCTTTGGGTGGACAGTGATTGGCAATGCCGTCTCCATCTTGATATGCGTCCTTCTTCAGGATGGAGACCAGGCCCTTGGAGGGGACGTTCTACAATGAAACGGGTGAGAAATTCAAACATGATGTATCTGATGTGAAGGACCCATGAAGTTGTAATCAGTGGAATCAGTGGACACAGATTACAGTGGACAGAGAGATGACAGTGGACACAGATTACAGTGAACAGAGGTTTCACAGTTTTAACAGAGGTGAACCGGGTTTCACTGGACAGAGAGATTACAGTGGACAGAGAGACGATGATGGACACAGAGATGACGGACAGAGCAACACAGTCAAATGCACAATACACAAGCTGCACAAACCACTACGTCAGATCTAGTCCTGATGTTGTAATGGAAAAGGGTCACCACATGGGGTCAGTGTGGACAGCAAGTGAACAGAGAATTTTTCATCAGCCGGGTTTGCATATGCATTTACTCAACACTATCATTTGAGTTTATGATATGTATTAAAAATCAAATATGAAGATTTAGCACAGTCATACACAGATGCTAATTGGATGATAGTCAATAAATAATTAGCACCATGTTCATTGCCTCACGACTAGGTTTGTGTGTTGTCTGACATTCAGATACTTGCCCGAATAAATTATTCATTCAAGACATTGTAACTTTGTTTAACTTTATTAATTGTTATATGTTTAACAAGTTTAATAAGAGTGTGTGTTTGTAAATAAGATTAGGCCTGTTTCAGAGACACAGCACGTCTGCTATGTTGTTCAGACATATCTGAGTGTGTATGCTTGTATTCTGCTGTAGGTCTGTGCCGTCACTGTGTTATACAACAGGCCCACACCCAACACATTAGGGAGCTGTATTCTCCCTCAACCAGTTTTCCACAAATTCCTGTGGCTGCTGGGACTCCTGATGGTGACATCACCACGGTTTTGTTTTCAGAGACTTAATGAGACACTTCCCTCCGGGTGACCAAAGAGCCCAGCTAACTGGAAGGAGACACCGTTAGTCCAGGTTAGCAGTTCAATAGTTCTAACATTGGTGTCTCCCTTAGACTGGACCTCTGATTTTATAGCATTACAAGGTTCAGTGAAGAACAGACGACACAAACGTGTGGGCGTAAAGCTGAGAAGTCTTACCCTCCCTCATATCTGCCATGTCAATCTCCTGTCAGTGTCCTGTCAGTGTCCTGTCAGTGTCCTGTCTATGGCAAATGGTGTTCATACTGCTTGAAGCATCTGCACACTACAAGTGTCCCCTCACCTGTGCTGCTGGAATGAATTTAACCAGCTTCTCTGCAGATGGCACATCTCCTCCGGCCAAATCCTCCCGGAGCTCATCCATCAAACTGTCATCGTCTGAAACCTCCTCCAACTCCTCCCCAAACTCCTCCTCCAACTCCTCCCCAAACTCCTCCTCCAACTCCTCCCCTAAACACTCCTCCTCTTCCTCCACAGGTTCGCAGCGTGGCGATGAGGAATCCTTCTCCTTCTTTGACTGCCATGCTGGTTCTTCTCTGGGCCTCTCCTGCACCCTGTTCCTCTTTCCCACTGCTGACTTTGATCTGCTGGTCAGGTCGACCACATCCTGTAGAAACAAAACCTTGGATGCCACACTCTCCAAAACCGCACGCCCAAGTCATCCTGAATGTGTTTGCGTTTGTATGTGTGTGTTCATTCTTACCTTTTCCATAGTGAGATTAGGTCTGAAAGGGACAGAATCATAGTGTTCAAGCAATTTATCTCGATCATTTTCATTACAACACTGCGGTACACCATGAATAGCAGCAAATCTGCACGACACGGGTGTGGTAACCTGCGGTGAAACGACTACAAACAGACGTGTGTGTTGTAGGAAAAGTCTACAGTTGTAAATTTAGGAACGTGTTCTTAATAAGGTTCTAATTGTTGTCTAGGCATAAGGATTTGCGCAGGAAAACCATGTTCAGGCTGCCTTATGAATTCACATGTTCAAACAGGAACCTGCATGCTTCACTTCTTCCAGTGAAGTGGATTAGTTGTGTGGCTCCTTATTGTGTTCACACACATACTGGCGTTTTGGTTATTTCATAAAAGGCAGGACAACACAGATCAAAGCAAACATTTGAAAGAACATGAGATTTTGTGTTGTTCCAACTTTTGGTTCACCTTTCGACAAAACCACTTTCGACAAAACTATCTATGGCTTTTAAATACAGAACCTGTCTTCAGACTATCTATGGCATTCAGGTTCCTCGCATCTCCAGTATGTTTGTATTGGCGTCAGCCTCATTTATCAAACCTTCCGCACATACTTGACATCAAAGACGTGTGTGGAGGCAGAGACTGTGTTGATTTACCTTTGGTGTGTTTGGCAGATGTGACTGAGGGAGTCCATGCACTTTGACTCAGCAGGACTACGCTGGTTCTCCACAGGGGTGCAGCTTCTGGAGTCCGCGCCAGCCTTCCAATGGGCTTCTGCGAACATCCAACATATCAGTGTAACCTCTGTTAGCCTTCCTCTTCATCTTCCTCTGCCTTTGATTCTCTTTTCCACACACACACACACACACACACACACACACACACACACACACACACACACACACACACACGCACACACGCACACACACACACCACTTTACTCACAATCGTAACCTCACTTTCAGATGTCCCATTCACCTGTCTGTAGTGTTACAGGGATCAAAAGAGCCACAGATAAAAAATTATCTGATTTAGTGCTGCAGTGGAGTGGAAGACACTCCTCTCTTCAACCTCTCATTGAAATCTCTCTGAGATCTCACCAACCTCTCATTGAAATCTCTCTGAGATGTCACCAACCTCTCGTTGAAATCTCGTTAGGGATACACATGTTCCTAACACCTAACAGGAACAGCGCTTCAGTGCTCCAGCCTCTGACATGCCATCACTGTGTGATGGAGTCTCCAGCGACTCCAACCTTACCCCACTCGTCCTGCAGTGACGCCAGGTTGGCCAGCAGTCTCTCATGGTACAGCTGCTCCAGATGCAGGAAGTGGACCGCCCAAGGGTCTGGCAGAGGAGGCGTGTTAAAGACATTCGCCACGGCTGGTGTTATTGCCTTGCACGGATCTTCATGGAAGTATCAGTATAACCTCTGGGTTTTATATTAAAAAGATGCTTTGTGTGATGAGCCCCATTTGGAGCATAAACAAGAAAAGTCACATTTTATTATCTGAAATTCATTCATACTGGATCCAATGCCCTTCCTCTTCAGAAACAGCCCCGCCCTCGAGAGCTTTCCTCAGCCCACACTGACTCAGGTCACTATGGCAACAGCATAAACAGGGCAATTATGCCAGATAGAAAGGGCAATAAAGGGATATGGACATAAGTTAACCCACCCCCCAAGCTTCGCTGTAAGCCAATCAGACTCTGATCATAGCTGAGATCAGATGCTAATCAGAGCTGAGAGATCTGACTCTGATTACATCTAGACTGGACTCTGAACAATAACAAACTTACTCAAACAGAAATCAACAACAAAAAAATGAAGTTTGCACAATCCCCTTTTACGATCCATATTCGTCTTGAGATTTGATTCTAAACGTGCTGTTTAACAACAGGGTGTAAGCACCAAAGGATACAGTCCTCCTCAAGGAAATAGGCCTCTGCTATCTGTAAGAAAGGAAGCCATTAGAGGAAAATGGACCTCACTATATCTCCACTCCTACTTTAATCCAATGTCCTTCAGACTCGTGCTCAGACGCAGGGTGTGTGCATCTTAAACCAAGGTCACTTGCACATGTAGATACATGTCTAGTGGGTATGCTGGTAATTGAACTGGAGAGCGTTCAGATCAAACATTTAAGTGGTACTGACCTAATTCAATTTTAGCTCCCTTATCATGAAAAGTAGTTGTGACTGCAGTAGTTAGATGTGAACAGTGCTACCTGTGCCAGCAGTGCTGTGCTGGCCTGACATTAACCCTAAGCTGTGCGGACCTGTGTAAATCCCAGGCTGTGCAGACCTGTGTTAATCCCATGCTGTTTGGACCCGTTTTAATCCCAGGGTGTGCTGGCCTGTGTTAATCATAGGCTGTTTGGGATACATCCACGCTAATGCAAGAAATTTGTGTGTGTTGTCTTTATTCATTTTTATTTTCTTTGATGCTGTGGTGGCCTACAGCCTAGAATAGGTCATAACAAGAGACACGTTCTCTTTCTGCACGGCTGTCACACTAGCAAAGTGCTAAGGCCTTGCTGTGGGTTCCTGCTCTCAGACAGCTCTGTGTGTACTGGGAGACATTGGAGCTGTTGTATGGTGTGGAGAGTGGATTTACACTGCATCCAAAACATCTGTCGAGGTATTACACATGGCCACAGCACATGCTAACTGGCTTTAATTATTAATGAAGTGCTTTGGAAATAGCTGGAGCTTGATCACCAACGAGAAGGTCATGTGACCCAGTGGTTGTAAACACCAGTTCAGGGAGGTGGACGACGTCCAGAAACGGGCCGTACGTCTCACAACACTAACCCTCACACTCCCATTTCACTCTCACTCTAGATTAAAGAGCGTTAGCTTTTGCTCCAACATAAAGTGCTTGGCAAGAGCTGGAATCTAAAACACAGAAAATGCTTTCGAAAAACATAAGAAAGATGAAGTAAGCTGCAAGTATCAAAATGAGTTTGGTGACTCGGGACATGTGATGAAAATGAACACTATTAATCATGCCTGCAATTCTGCAGTCTCTCCAAAGAAAACATGACATCACCTACACATTTAAATTAGCATTTAAAATTCAATGGACTAACATTGCAATGTACCATAAATTATATAACAATGCCTCTGTTCCTGTGCTGGACTACAGTGGAGCTATGCTTAATTCAACTGCTTGGAGCCCACTCACATGTGAGTGAGAACCAAATACATTCGGTGTAAGGAAAACCAAACGCACCTGGTGTAAGGAGTTGGGCAGAAGCATGTGGTTGTTGTGATCGGCCAGACAGTGCAGAGAGGTCAGCAGAGAGGGTTTGGGTCCAGGAAGCCTACAGACACCACCTTCCATTCAACACCAAGGGTAGGGGGAATAGTTCATAGCATTAGTCAAACCATCAACAGCACACGCGTGTTCATGCATTAGTGTGACCGCACGGAGGATTAGCACGGAGGATCTTGTGGACAGAACCACTGAAATGTTCATGCACTCGGGCCATTTCCACCATATGCCTCAAAATTAATATAAATAAAAAACAAAAAACATTTTGCCTTTATATTTACCCTATTATGAGATATAAGGTCAGAAAATAGAATTTAAAATAAGCTTAAACTAGAAAACTGGAGCAAACTAAGTGACAATATCTGACAAAACAGTTGGTCATTTAATTTCATGTTTTGATTACAGTCCCCTCCTAAAGTTTTGGAACAGCTAGGCAGAATCCCTTGTTTTGTGCACCAAAGTCATTTCGATTTGAGACAAAAAGGTTTGTATGAGGCAAGAGTTCAGAATCTCAGCTTTTATTTCCTGGTAGTTTTCATCAGATATGATAAACCAATCAGGACATACCACCCTTTCTTGAAACCCACAAATTTTTCAAGTGAGCAAAACTATTGGAACATGTGACTGAAAGATGTTTCTGGTTAACCAGGTGTTGCAATTAAGGTTGTTTGTTAAAGAACTAAAAAGGTCTGCATGACTCTCCTTCTTGGCTGTGGTTAAACCTATACAGATAGTAAAATATTTGTAAAAGTAGATAAACCACAATGAAGACCAGAGAGTTGTCTATGAGAGAAAAAAACAAGCCATTCTGAAACACAGAAAAGAGGGGAAATCAATCCGAGCCATTGGAAAAACATTGGGCATAGCAACCACGACCATTTGGAATGTCTTGAAAAAGAAAGAATCCACTGGTGTACTGAGCAACAGGCGTCGAACAGGTCGACCAAGAAAAACAACACCCACTGATGAGAGAAGAATTGTCCTAGCTGTAAAGAAGAACCCAAAACTTACAGTAAGCCACATCACCAACGACCTCAGAGAGCAGACTTATGGAGGCCATACAGCACGATGCAAACCCCTCATCAGTAGCAAGAATCAGAAGGCCAGATTGGAGTTTGCCAGAAAGAACAGAGATGACGTTTTACGTTTAAAAACGTAAAAACGTTTACTTTGGGGCATAAATGAAACCTCCCTTCCTTTAACAATACAGCTGATATACATTCTGGACATTCTGGAACACAGTCCTATGGACTGATGAAACCAGAATTAACATCTACCAAAGTGATGGAAAAGCCAAAGTGTGGAGGAAGAAGGGAACGGCCCAAGATCCAAGGCACACAAATTCATCTGTAAAGCATGGTGGTGGTAATGTCATGGCTTGGGCACGCATGGCTGCCTCTGGAACAGGATCAATCATATTGATGATGTAACTGATGATGGTAGCAGCAAAATGAATTCAGAGGTGTACATACAAATTTTGTCTGCTAATGTAAGGAGGAATGCTACCAAACTAATTGGCAGGAATTTCATTTTGCGGCAGGATTACAGCCCAAAACATACCACAAAGATGACAAAGGAGTTCATCAGAGGGGAAAAAGTGGAACATTTTAGATTGGCCAAGTCAGTCACCTGATCTTAACCCGACTGAACATGCATTTTAGCTCCTCAAGAGGAGACTGAAGGGAGAATTCCCCCGAAATTAACAAGAATTAAAAGAAGCTGCCGTAAAAGCATGGAGTAGCATGGAGTAGCATCACAGAGTGCAAAAGATTGGTGATGTCCATGGGTCGCAGGCTTCAGGCTGTTCTTACAAGCAAGTGTAATTCACTTCAACTTTGTTCCTTTACTTTTGCTCATGTATAAAATGATGTGGTGTAATACAAATGGTGATAAATCCAGATTTACTTGACACATTTTGAAGGAAATGCAAGTAAATAAAAGCTGAGATTCTGATCTCTTGTCTCATATCCATCTTTTAGTCTTAAACGCAAAGGTCTTCAGTGAACAACAAAAACAAGGAAATTTGCCTTGCAGTTCCAAGTATTTTGGAGGGGACTGTATGTAAACAAAAACACTAAACTATGGTTATGTGCATGAGTACATTAGCTAAAGAAGTACATTACATTGTTCAGCTAACATTATAGAGTTGTATCATGTAGACAAAAAGCATGTCCTTTGGGATTGCGCTAGAAAACTTTGGACCTGTACACTAACACAGAGAGACATGTCCCCCAGTCCACTGCTGTCTAAGGGGACCCTCACACTGTCCGTCCCAGGACGTTCGTTCGGGTTTGTTCTCCAGACATCGTTGGTCCCTGCTCCCCAATCGAGAGCTCCTCGTTCAGTCAGTCTGTTCTCATCAGAATGGGAGCACCAGGAGGTGGTGATGATGTTTGTGCTGCTGGACCACAGTCACCTACCTGCCGAGCCCTCCTCTCTTTTGGGGTCTCCCATAACTTCAAAGCACTCCAACAGGTGACCATGAAGGGCCTCCTCCTTGTTTGAGATTCAAATCTGACAAACATGAAATGTATTATAAAACGTTTACTTTGGGGCATAAATGAAACCTCCCTTCCTTTAACAATACAGCTGATATACATGCCGATATCTTTCAGCTCCAAGATATCCTCTTTTGTTTCAAATGTCTAAACAGATATCACATTATAGCCACACAGCCCCGTGAAATGAGTCACCCAACACTGTGATGTTTAAATTCAGGGAGAAAATACATTAGTCACCTTGTTATACCTAAAAAATGAATGACCTATGTTTAGATAGTAACACTTGTCTTTTCGTAAAGAATATTTTGGGCCTAACCTGACCTGTCATTTAGGCAAATCAATTTAACCAGGTTGCCTTAGTGGTAAAAAAAATCTGGGATGGGCTGCTACTCTCTAGGCTAGATGGAACACTGCTGGCAAAATGACTGGTGCACACCATCATAAGCAAGAAGCCACCAGGCTCTCTGTAAGTGTTCAGTGGGACAGTGAGCAGGGTCAGCCACCAGGTGGCGTGAGGCAGTTCAGATCAACGATGGGGGTGGAAGCAGGTGCTAAAAGATAGCACCAAGATGACTTTACAAGCCTCACATCTGCTTAGTTGACCTTTCAGGTTTGATTTTGATATATTTTGCAGTTTTTTGCAGGTGCTAAGACCCAAAATCTGGTACTTATTGCAATAACTCATGTAACCTATCTACTGACCTGGTGAACTAAACTGTACGCGCATTCTCTGCCTTACACTCATTTAGCAATTCTAAAACACACTTCTTGCAAAACATTAAAAACAACATTCAAAACTGAAAACCATGTGTTTCCCCTTTGGAAAACACTGTCCTGCAAATGCCACACCCACCTACCAATTATCCAAACCCAGTTCTTGCAAATTTTTACAGAGAGGACCAAAGTTGCATATCTTGGCTTGCACAGCAATAAAGTCCAATACTGCACAGAGATGACGAGGAAGAGGATGAGCAACCATAATGCATGAGATCAGAGCCACTCTGATTGACCATGTGTTCGATCATGAATTGAGTTTTCTAACCCTAACCCCAAGGCAAAGAGTCCAGCCTAATCCACGCTGCTACAGCGCAGTATCATCCGGACATATCAAAATGAATCTAGATAAGTAGACATTTCCTCTGTACATACTACATTATGTTTTTGCAGAACTCCCTTGTCTAGGTCATGGAGGAAGCATGTGGTGACATTGATGGGGAAGCATGACTGAGCTGGAGACATCACTCCAGAAGATACTTTCTTCAGAGGTGGATACATCACTCCAGAAGATACTTTCTCCGCTGTCTGGCCAGAGAGGACAGTGGCTATGATGTCGATGAGACATGATGGACCCTAATTTTGTATGTAGAAGTTACAAGCCTTTTTGGGGGACTTTTGCTATCTATTATATGTATATGCACTGTATATTGTATGCATCTGATATTTGTGTGTAGAGTTTGAATGTAAAAAGAGTTTTGGATGAAGTGTTTGCTTTTCTCGTGCTGTAGATCTGTCCTCCGAGCTGGAGTCTGTTGGTGTCGCTGAGAGCTGACAAGGCTCTCTTAGTTCTGAGTGTCTTCATGGTGGAAAGAAAGACATTCACACCCTTCAACACCTACTAGATTAGTTTGTTAGTTAATGGCAAATTAGAAACCAATGTGACCTATGAACTGTGTTTACACTGCAGCCCTTTTCCTATTGGTCTCTTATACAGACAAATATGAATCTTTGTAGTTTAACTAACCAAAACATTCCAATGTACAAACAGTGACAAATAATAAAACCTTCACCTTAATTTTGCATTCGTTTTACACATTCCAAACTTTGGTTTTATAGGTAAGTAGTTTGACCAGTTTCCTACTGTGCAGTAAAAAAGCTCTATAAGATTGTAACTCAGAACGTGTACAAGATTGTATCTGATGCAAATCACAGTAACATAAATTCCGAAAATTCCGAAACTATAATCTGGAACGCGGACGTGAAGAATTACTAAAAATGAAAATGTTCCAGTGACACTTGGCTCGTGCGTGCTTGCTGTTTCGTTAAAAGGCGACACTTTTCAGTGTTTTCACTCAATTTTAAGGTTTTTTATTTTATTTTAAAAAAATAACCTATTAACCATTACACAGTCATCTCAAAATACTTTGACTCCACAACCTGCCCTGCATCACTCGCCCTGTCATGTACTCGCCCGGTCTTGACCCGTCTGCCCCGTTGTTTTCATTACCAACACAGGTCTGTGCGATATGCATTCACTTACATTTGAATAATACACTGATCCTAGAAAGGTCCGCAGCTTGGTGTATTCCACTGGTCTTCGGTGCTAGTGCACTAGGCACTAGTGCTGCGACTAGGGACATGTATCTGGGAACAGTTTTGGAAGGCGGTCTTCACAGCTGTACAGTTGTTTTCGTTGCAGTGAGGGGCGTTGCTTTGCTGCAAGTTCTTGGTAAAGTTTTAGTGCCACCTACTGGTTAACCTACAACACTGACCGTGAACGTTGCATGGTTGCCACGTCCAATGTAAAATTTAATCAAATTGTTCACAACATATGGTCCACTGTACGATATAGTATCTATCTAGCCTACATATGATCATTATCACACAGAATGTATGGTTTACCCAGGATACATTTACACAAATTAGGCTAGTCGATCCTGCAGATTTACAGAGGTACACGTGAACCCCCGTGTAAACAAAGCAGATTTACAGAAGTACACGTCTAATCGTATAAACAAAGCAGATTTTTTACAAAGGTACACGTCTAACCCTGGAATAAACAAGACGAAGGCAACAGTGGCGAGGGAAGAACTCCCCTGTTTGCACGATGATGACACCTTGAGAGGAGCTCAGGATGGAAACCGACCCTCCCAGCATCGGACATTCATAAATAAATAATAACATCGATTGAAGCAAAAAGATAGCTCACAGAAGCAGAAATATACCACGTTATGAAAGTTCGCTCACGTCAACAAGCCACTAGAAAAAGGCTCTGGCATTAACATGAGCGTGGGTTTGATTCCCAAGGATCACACGCTGTCGTTCTGATAAACGTATCTGGGACGTTTCCCAAAGGCTGAAAACGACGTTTCAAGTTTATAGTAGGCCTATATAGGTGATGTGGGTCCTAGGACGATGTCACGCAAAGCCCAATAAAAGCCCAATCAAATACAGAGACGAGAGACTATTATGTTAAAAGCTGCACTTAGATCGTGACTGCTTATGAAAAAAATGTGACTGAGATTAGATTTCGTAATAAAATATTTGATAATTTCTAAAATGGGAGTTTTGAGCATTTAAAGAACGGTTTATTTTACCCTTTATGTTAAACCCTTCCTTTAACACTTAAAACTCTATCACCTAAACCTAATGCCTAAATTATCAATTATCATAGTGATCTGGCTAATTCACTTTATTACAGATATGTATTTATTGGAAGCAGCTTTTCAAATTGGAGTCTGTTGCTCACCTGTTGGCTGGTAGATTTGTTTTAGCTGACCTCTGACCCCTCGTGAATGGACTGGCCCTATAGGAGTATTTCTGGGTGCTGGACCCCACTGTCCACCCAGCAGGCACACTGACACGTGTACACACTAGGTGCCCTGCTGTGCCTAATTTACTTATACCAATGTAACATGCACTACTGTGTCATTGGTCTGTGTTGGGACTGGTCTGCCAAATAATATCCGGTCAGCAGTGGAAACTGAGGGGAAACTGACCAGTGGAGGATGGGGTTGCTGACAGACCACAGGTGGCCGTGCGTGGTAACAGATGGGCCATGGTCTATAAATACACACCTACAAAATGCACCTGCTATAATGACAGACCAATGTAGGTGAAAATGAGGTGATGTTAATTAAGTGGGTGCAGAGTGTGAAAGCCAATTTCAAACCTTTCTGTAATCTATATGACGTCGGAGTGAGTCCTCTGTGAGTCCTGCACCTCCTGTGAGTCCTGCACCTCGGTGAGTCCTGCACCTTAGCGAGTGCCACTGAAATCCTTAGCATCACTGTTGACTCTAATCTCTATTTCATACACATACATGTAACACTGCTATAACAGCCTCTGTCCATCGACAAATTATTGCTAAGCTAAGAAATATATTGTGTTTACATGATGCAAACTTTGTGCTTTCAGGGTTGGTTATGATACTATAAACTCATTCATGCTTTCAGGTTGAGCATGATACCTTAATACATACACATATATAAACACACTATATACACATTTCACCTTAACAAACAAACTGCACATTGTTTAGTGCAACACATACAAATTTTATTTAATGTCTACACTACCGTTATATTCCCACAGTTTCAATTTTTTTCTCCAGATTAGAAAAAAGAAAAGAGGAATAGAAACTAGACAGTCGTACATGTTTAAAACTACAGCGCTTTTAGCTCAGGAAGCATAACAGGTGTTCAGGCAATGAGGGAAATATGAAAGGAACAGCAGGAACTGGAACCCCTCCTCAGGTGAACAATGTTCCCTGGGACAGCACAACAGGTTGGTCAGTAGAGGTTACATGGTGAATTTGAATTAGGTTACAGTGAACCTGGCTTGAAACAACATGTTTAAAATGTTGGTCATTGTAAAAGACATAAAGCGTCACACTTTCACTGCTGATTGGTTGATGAAGGAGAGGAATGGACCAATAAATAAATATGGGTGAAAGACAACAGAAGCGTCATAAAATAAGGGACGTTAAGTAAAAGATGAGCAGATCAGAGATTATTTATAGGTAAATGAGAGAATGAGTGACCACTACATGTGACTCACATTACGTGTTCTCATGTTACATACTGTTCTGCAAATACAAGGCTCAATTAAATAAGACTCATACATTATTGTATATGAGAAACAGAGTGGTGATACTTAAAATGATTATCTGAAAAATGAAATCTCTTTTAAAAATGAAAAACAATGTTGTTAATGTAGTGAACCATTGCAACCTCTGAGTGATAGAGAAGTGTGGGCAATGCTCTGGGAAAGTGTGAACCAATCCAGGAGCTCAGGCATTTACAGACTCATTTCAATGGTCGGCTTGACTCAGGGCCTCCATCTGTCAGGTTCAATGGTAACTCTGTGCTCCAATATGTTGCTTTGACCTGTGTCCAAGCCTTCGCTGTGGTCATCTATTTGTTGCCCCAAGGCTGATTTGATCAGCACCAGTGAATTTTGGCTAAAACATATTGATGGAATTTTAGAGGTGTGTCTGACAGTGTTTTGTGAATATCAGTCCTGAGCATTGTTGGAAGGCAATGAGAAGTAGGTTGAACCGACATGTTCTCTTCAGGTGGGCCGAGCCATTTCTCTGTCCTGCTCTTTGGTGTGGCGTCGAAACAGGTCACCATCACGATGCTTGCCGTGCAGCGGCTAACTCCATTCTCCAGCTGTCTCGTCACCACCTCCAGTGCCTCCAGCGAGGGAGTCAACTTCAAACATCTGTCAGAGGTCAACTGTAAATCCAAAAGCAAAAATAAAAACACAAAACTAATCGTTATAGAGAGTGGTAATGAAACAGTGATACCCTCAGATATTAGATTCTGATATTTACTGCATTGCTGTATCACTAATAGTAATGCTAGGTCCTTGGTAATGCCATAGCTGAAGTGTAGCTTGTTGTTACTATGTGAGTTTTAGTGAGAGACATATGTTTCAGACATAATACAATTTTCATTAGCTTCACTTAAAAATGATGAGGTGGTTCTTTAAAACAGCTAAAGTAAATAATTCTAGCACACTGTTTTAGGCACTCACAGTCCTGGGTCCGTGTCTGTGGGTTCATCTTCAGATGCTGCTTGGCTTGCTTCAGCTCTCTCTTTAGGCTGTTGGACTTGGCCCTCAACTCCGCAATCCTCTGTTGTTGGTGCTCCAGGAATTTTGGCTTGGCGCTGAAGCAGACCACACTCTGACAACATGGCCGACATTAGGGTGCGGTCCCTTTAACAACGGCCAATGACTATGAGGGTTTGCCAGATTTGAAATTAAATGCAAATTGACTGCTTTGGCCATTTCAGCACAATAATTTGGACATACCTCTAATTCATCATCACCTTCACAGGAGGTAGACACTCTGGCCAGCTGATAGCAAAAGCAAAGGATGAGGAATGTGGATAAGTCCACTAGGTGACGGAACACTTGTACTTTTGTCATTGATGTGAGACCACTTTAGGTGAATGACAACCAAAGACATTACTAATCGAGACCGAGTCAAGACCAAGATCATCAGGGGGACAAGAGCAAGACCATAGACCATATGTGGGAGAGTGTGTGGGTGTGTATTAGCAACCCCATCAGCGCCCACACTAAACTGGCGTAAGACTGTTTGCTGTGTGTGGACCATTTGGTATCTTGGTAGGAAATGGAGCAATTGATGAACAAGTGATTTGATGATTAAAGCCATATAGCAGATTTTCCCTTTAAAATCTAATTTGACTCTGTGATGGCCTTCACAACACGGACCACGCTGCTTATTGCAGAGTAATCAGGGAACAGAATCAGCAGGATATATTATGAATGGATGTCCTGCTTTTAAAGGGATGGAGATCACTCAGCATGACTGCATAGTAGTGTGGTAGCACAGTGTGTTAGGTTTACAGAAACTGTCAATGTGGGAGCTTCTAAGTTGTTACAGCAACATCTTTGCAGTCACAAAGAAAGCATGTGCACAAACTGAATTAGTGCAGCATAGCATTAACACCGGTGATGCTACACTGACTCTCGTAAACTAAGACAGAGGCAGAATTGAATGAGATGGTAGCTACGGAGATTACAGAGCCATCAAACAGCCCCTAGCAGTGCCAGTGGTCGTGGCAGAGGAAGGATTTCTGTGTGGACTATTAGACTGAATGCTGTGACTAAGCCCAACTATAGGACGATCAATGAATCCAATGACACAAGCTCTGAACCAACTTGCTGACTGGGTACTGGCAGGTAGAGTTAGTCCCTGTTCACTACACTCCTACACTCCACATAACTGTTTGGTTATGTGGAGCTCCAGAGCTAGGACAGGCTGCAAGATTGCCATGGACACAAACATTAGTGATAGAAGCATCGGTGTCGTCCTCTCACAAGAGATGTAGTTTTAGCCTCTACTACACCAAGCGGTTGCACACGCCAGACTGAAATGAACTGTTAGCTTCAGTGCTATGGCCCTGCCATTTCTGCCTGTACCTCTATGGCTCCCCTTTACCCTGTGATATGATCACATTTCACTGACGGGGCTTATGCGGTTTAAAGAGTTGAAGGCCAGATGGTGAAGAATTCAGGAGTTCCTCACACTGAGATCCTGCATGATAACTCGGATGCCCTGTCTCGATGCTCGTGTCCCGCTGAGGGACGCTGGTACTCTGCATGCGTCGAGGAGAGAGCAGCAGCGGCCATGAGGAGTGCTGCCCCTGCTGCTATCAACCCCTGCTGCCTCTAGGCACAAAGCTGTGAACTGTACAGAGTGCCATGGCACCCAGGAAAAAGATGCTCTCTGGGGCATGTAGATGGTTCCAGATGCCAGGGGATGAAAGCTGAGAAGGGCAGATGTTATGCTGAACAGACCCACAGCTACGGCGCTCCACTCTGGCAGGGACAGTCTCTAGCTGCAATATTGGGTTGCTTTGCCACGTGTCGGAGCAGTCAGTGCCAGGATAGCATGTGTGACAGCTGTTGTTTCTGCTCAACCTGAGGAGGACTGTGCTGGTGAGTAGTGCACATGCCGGCTGGCATGGGGCAACTCGGCATGGGAAAAAATAGCTGGTGGTGACTCTACTTGCTGGGCTGTCACACTGACATGTAGAGTTCTATGGGCTGTCACACTGACATGCAGAGTTCTATGGGCTGTCACACTGATATGTAGAGCTCTATGGGCTGTCACACTGACATGTAGAGTTCTATGGGCTGTCACACTGATATGTAGAGTTCTATTGGCTGTCACACTGACATGCAGAGTTCTATGGGCTGTCACACTGACATGTAGAGTTCTATGGGCTGTTACACTGACATGTAGAGTTCTATGGGCTGTCACACTGATATGTAGAGTTCTATGGGCTGTCACACTGACATGTAGAGTTCTATTGGCTGTCACACTGACATGCAGAGTTCTATGGGCTGTCACACTGACATGTAGAGTTCTATTGGCTGTCACACTGACATGTAGAGTTCTATGGGCTGTCACACTGACATGCAGAGTTCTATTGGCTGTCACACTGACATGTAGAGTTCTATGGGCTGTCACACTGACATGTAGAGTTCTACTGGCTGTCACACTGACATGTAGAATTCTATGGGCTGTCACACTGACATGTAGAGTTCTATTGGCTGTCACACTGACATATAGAGTTCTATGGGCTGTCACACTGACATGCAGAGTTCTATTGGCTGTGACACTGACATGTAGAGTTCTATGGGCTGTCACACTGACATGCAGAGTTCTATGGGCTGTCACACTGACATGTAGAATTCTATTGGCTGTCACACTGACATGTAGAGTTCTATGGGCTGTCACACTGACATGTAGAGTTCTATGGGCTGTCACACTGAAATGCAGAGCTCTATGGGCTGTCACACTGACATGTAGAGTTCTATTGGCTGTCACACTGACATGTAGAGTTCTATGGGCTGTCACACTGAAATGCAGAGCTCTATGGGCTGTCACACTGACATGTAGAGCTCTATGGGCTGTCACACTGACATGTAAATGTGCCATATTTTATCAATTGAGATTTTCACCACAATTGAAATTTGTCCTCCGCTTTTTACCCATCTGTGCAGTTAGAACACACAAACACACTAGTGATTACTAGGGGGCTGTGGATCACACGTGCCCAGAGCGGTGGGCAGCCCTAGCCCGGCACCCAGGGAGCAGTGCCTTGCTCAAGGGCACCTCAGTCATGTCTATACTGACATGTAGAGCTCTATGGGCTATCACACTGACATGTAGAGTATGTGTAGAGTTGCATTCAGTGCACAGCAAAGAAAAAGCCATCACAGCAGTTTATCTAGCATGGTTGTTCTGAGTCTGTTCTCACTATGGATGTCCTTGGTCCATTGTCATCATAGTTGTCCTGGGACTGTTCTCACCATGAATGTCTTGCATCTGTTCTTACCATGTCCTGGGTCCATTACTAACCACCAACCACTGGGAACCGCTATGCCCTCATGGCTGTGGCTCATTTCACAAAGTGGCCAGAATGCAGCCACAGGGGCACAGAGGCTGGCGAAGGGGTTTTCCTGCTGCTTTGGGCTCTACGCTAACTAGAGAACTTAGAGTCAGTGTACATAGGTGGGGTCTGCATCTGGCTGAGAATCTGGAAATCTGACCTACACTAATCCACCCCGAGAGCTATGGCCTGGTGAAGCACTTCACACATATTCTCACTATTCAGCTGGCCATCATCTCCACTAAACAGGAAGTCCTATGGATTTTCCTCAGCCCTCCTGATGTTAGGCTGTAAGTTAAGGATACTTGCAGAGCTCATGTTTGGCTGTGCACCAGGGCTGGAGAAAGACAGCATGCCCGAGGATGGGGTAAATTGGCCACAACCACCCCCACACTGTGCACCATCCTGCCAGGGGCTATAGGGTCGATGACAGTGCTTGGCAAAAGCAGGCAAGGCAGCCTCTCTGGCCAGGAATCTAAGTGTGGCTGTTTAATCCGCACCACTGCAAGGGACACAGCCCCTTGAAGGGGAATTCTTGCGGGGCCAGGAGATGCTATTGCACCAGGAATGCAACACTGATAGCAGGATGACCAATGTTGAAGTGAGGGTGTATAGAAATACCGGGGCTACCCAAGGTGGCAGACTGAGACTATGACTGTTGGGAGACCACAATAGTGTTGTGCACCCACACACCTAAGGAATTGGTACTGAGAGAGAAGGAGGGGTGGGGACCCCTAGTTGCAGATGTAATGTTTATTATTTAAGGGTATTCTGTAAGTAGTTATAGTTTCTCCTATTTTGAGTCCCCAGAGTTTGAGTCTAAATAAAAATTCAACAAAGTCCTTGACAATTAGTACATGGGCAATACTACTATCAGCCTGAATATATTTTGGACTTTACCTTGTTCCCTGCTTCTGCTCTCTTCTTAAATCCAGCCACGCTGTCAATTTCATACACTTTGATTTCATATGACTCCGAGGTACCCCGATCTACCCAACGTATTTTAGACCCACTTGCAGACCTCCTGTCAGAGAGGAGGGTGTCCTGTGATGAATGTCTCTGACGGGATGCTACAAATAAAAAATAGCTGGTGTAAATAGACAATTTTAAAACTATATTGAAAAGGTTCTGTACAGTATTGTCTCACATAAAATACACTACAACTAAAGCAAAAGTGAAAGCTATAAGTGCCAGAAAGGCCCTAAAACCATAAAAGTTTTTACTTAGCAGATAACTTGCCTGCACTGTTTCTTTTCTTAGAAGTTCTTGGTGAGCTGAAGAAGACGTTTTGATCACTGGAGTCATGTGTTGAAGTGCTACTGCACATGGCCTCACTGTCCCTCATCATGCTCTCATAGCCACTGCTGACCGTGCTGTTGCGGTGATACAGCAAGGCAGTCTTACACATGGCTGGTGGAAGCTCCCCACTTAGAACGCTGGTGTTGTCACTGGCATTTCCACTGCAGTGGCTTGGTTTGCGTGGGGCCGTGATTCTGCTATACGGGGAAGGTAAGGGGCGGGTCAACAGTTTCATTTTTACGTTTGATTCTTCAGGGTCATCGATGTCCAGGCTGCTTAGGCTGGAGCTGCAGAGAGAATTTCCACCTGCTCGAAGTAACTCAACCCGTCCATTGGGGGCTCTGCCAGGGTTTTTTGAAGAGATAGAAGCTTTTCCTTGTTTTCTTGATAAAGACTGGGAGGACCATGAGATTTTTTTCACAGAGAATCCATCAGGAGAAAGGCTTGAGCTCCTATTGATTGAATGCCTGGTAGATTTGGAAGATACAGATGAATTCTTGGGTATGGTTCCTGACATCTTTGAACTGAACAACATTTTGTTGTCATTTGGCATTTTGTATTGACTCAGTTTGGAAGGCTTTGATGTATCACTGTCCTCAACATCATGCATAGGGCAAGACCTTGGGACTCTTTTGAGACTAGCCTGAGATAGGTCCTCCTCGAAGGCTGTCCTCTCTGCCAGCTGGGTCATACCCTTGGCTTGAAAAGGTGCATAGCTTCCCTCCAAATTTCCTTTAGGACCCAAGGCTATGCAATGGCCCTGCTCAAGATGTCTTTTGGTAACCCTTGGTAAGGTACAATCACCCACCAATCTTCCCGAATAGTCCTGACAACAAACACTAGTGCTTTGTTCATCAAATCTGAATTCAAAGCACTCTAAACGTGATCTACCTTGGGATCGGCTTCTGTTTGCTAACTGCTCCAGCTTTGCACTAAACAGCTTACTGCTCTCCTCAACAGGGGATTTGGGGGTTTTGTCAAGTTTATTGTCTGGGATTGGTCGGTCTAACTCCAAACATGGAGTCATGAAAGTTTTCCTGTTTCTCTTGTTGTGGATGCTCTTCTCTGGTTTCTGTACTGGTGATGTTGGTTCTCTTTCTTCTGCCCATTCCATGAAACCATGTTTGACAGGACACATTTTCCTTTCGAGTGTCGTTCTTGGGCTACCACACTTTGGCTCCCTGTCCCGTTTCATTGAGATAGGAAAGGAGTCATCCTGGTTTTCTGGACTGAGCCAGACTCTTGTAGGACTGCTTGTGCCATGGGCAACGTAACTACTAACTTGGTCCTTTTGTGTTTCCATCCTGTAAACATCTGATAACATCTTCTGATTAACTGGAGAGAAGCTACCATTGCTCTCTTTAGAATTTTGCCTGTTACTTTGGTTACACTTTTTCTTAGTAGCATTCTGCTCTGGTCCAATCTCAAATGAGTGATCTGTGAAATTTAAGACCTCACACTGGGTAGTGGCTCCTTCCGAGACATCCTTGACTTCATTCTGGGACTCATCTAAGCTATTATCAGGTTGAAAAGTGTTGTCAATCTGTGATTTGACTACAGAGTTGGAAGCAGCAGAACTGGCTTTGCCACCAGATAACACCACCGGGGTCTGAAGTTGAGATTCAGAATCACCTTCGCCTTGTTCTCCTCCTACACTGCTGATAATCATCACAGGGTGAGATTCCGATGGCAACCTCTTAGAATAATTGGGGTCAGTGATACTAGCTGTTTTTGCATGCTTGCCTTTGTTATCGGCTCCATTTATTGTTACTTCCTCAACCACAGAATACACAACTTCATCATGTCCGTTGAGATCCAGAGGCTGCTGAACTGTCACAGTGATTGTGGCTTTCATTACCTTTTGGGTCTCTATGGGAACTTCATTAAGAGTGAGAGGATAAGAAGCTGGGGTTCCCAGGCTAGCTGACAATGTTGAGGAGCTTTTACCTAGGGGAGAGGTCCGAACCTTAGGGGTAGAAATCGAGTCTTCTGATGACAGTTGTTCCATTGGTGGAGGTAAGGAAGGAGCCAACTGCATTGTTTCTGTTCCGTTTGGGGATCCAGTAGATTGTTCAGACTCTATGGAGCTATTAACATTGTCAAGCCTTGAGGAACAATTGAATATTTTTTTAACCACTTTGGTTTGACTAGTATATCTATAAGGCATTTCTCTGTTATTGTTCACTGGGTTTTCTCTCTGAATGGGACACCCTAGTTCTTTGTCATTAACGTCTTTTTTCCTTGGATACCCTTGGACCTCCGGTTGTTCGGTATGGATCTTAGTGGGTTTACCTGAGAGAGGTTCTGATATAATCACAGTATTAGCTGACTGGTCCATGCAAGAACTCATGTCACCCACATCAGTTCCATCTATGCACACCAATCGATTCTGCAGCTCAGCAAAGGTATTACACTTGAGACACTCCAAGTCAGGAATACCACACCCTAATGATTTTTGTTGAGTAGTCTCCATTTTTGCTTCCATTTTTGGTGCATGTGGGCTTTGTGATGCTGGCCATAAGATATCACAGTGCTTTGTAGAGGAAGACACTTTTAAGCCTGCCTTGGTCCTTTGTAAGGATGGAATTATTGGCAGAAACTCTTGACTTCTTTTAACCTCTTGGTCCAAGTTGACATACCCATTTGGCTCCAAACAGACAAGAGCATCACATGACTTGTCACTTACAGAACGTTCGTCTGGGTCATCAAAGAGGCTAGGCAGAGAGAATTCACGATTTAATGTACCTGCCGACCTAAAAGTTCTTAGTCTGTTCTTAGGCGACATATTCACTTTCCTGTCTTTGCTTCTTCCCAAACTTCTTCCTCCAGGTGAGCTACAAGCAGATTTCTAATAATGAAATAAGAAGAATCTTATCAGCATGTTTGTTTTACTAAAGGCCCATCTCAGTCACAGACAGAAATAGCTATTAAAAACAAAACAGGTGTTGGAATCATTGGCAACTAACTGAGGATGAGACACACCCGGGTCTTCCTTTGTAATCTTCGAATCTGAGACACAATCTGAATGGTGCAGAGAGTCTCTGAGATGTCTTCTGGTGAGGTGGAAATATGGGCTATGATTGTAGTGCAGCAGTTGACATTGCCCAGACATTCTTGCATAAGCATTTCCAGTTTGCTTCCCCTATAAAAAAAGACAATGTGTTGTATGTATGCTCATATGTGGCTCATGTACACATAGCATTTCACTATGTGGCTGAAATGTTTGTTTGGCATACTTGTTATGGAGATGGTTGTGTCCACTCAGCTTGGCCATAATGACATTTCCAAGGTCAACAAGACAGACTGCTGTGTTGTTCTTAGTGCTCTCTTTTGTACAGCTACCCAGGTCGATCAGGCTTAGCTTGCTTTGGTCCACATACACTAAGACAACATTCGGAGAAACCAAAAACAATAAGAAATATCTACCTACATGTCTACCCATTACAGGCCCTACCCATAACACCCCAAATCAGCCACATGTGGTTTTAATAAAACACCATTATATTAAAACTAAATATTAATAAATTCTAATAAAATAAAATTCTTTACTGTAATAAAATTAAACAATCATCCATTAGAAATTAATATGCACAGATAATTCATGGAAAAAATGATCAAATCATATTACATTTAATTATATTAAAATTATATTGAAAGAATTCAAGATTTTGGCATATAAACAAGTCAAATTAATGGAGGTAATGGGACTCACTTCCTGATTTGCTGCTGCACTCTATGTGTTTCTGACAGACGTGAAGAGTGTAGAACATGTAGCAGTTGTGCAAGGAGGTTCCTGCCACACCTGTGCGTCGCGAAACAAGAGCTGCGTCCAGCAGGAAAGCTGCCCTCTCTGCTGTAGGGGCACTTAGCACACTGCTGTTAAAAACCTAAAAGAACAAAACATGACTAGCACATTTATAAAGAGTCTTCTTAACTGGATGTTGATAGACATGTTGATAGAGGGTTTTGTTTATTTTATTTTAAAATCCTGTCTGACAACTTATACATATTCAAGTAAGTATGAATATGGTCAATGTGTAATTTAAATCCATTTATGTTTTAGTTTGTCATCAGTCTATGCATTAATAACAACCTTTTAGCCATGTGGATCTCACTTTCACCACTGTGATTTTAAAAGCAGTGTATGTAAAACTGTACCTTTATTCCACAGATAGGATCCTCCTGGAGGCAGACGTTTGACTTGTGAGTGTCCTTGTGATTGCCTGACTCAATATCAGACAGCAAGTCCCTGATGACCTCCGTCTCTCCACAGACTTCCACAGCAGACACAGACACTGAGATATTCGCCCATGTTCTGGCCGTCTTCTTGTTAAGGAGTTTGAAAAGCCAAGAGATGGCACAAGGGATCACTCCAGCTCTCGATGCACAATCATCACGGCCAATCATTGTGTAAGACATTCCTGTATAAACAGAGAGAGAGAGAGAGAGAGATGGAGAGAGAGGGAGAAAGAAAGGGAGTGAGACAGAGAAAAAGGGTGAGAAAGAGCAATGATTTCCTAATACAGGAGAAATTACAGAAGCACAGACATCTTTTAAATTATGTTTTAATAATCTCAGCATCTGTTCTTTCTCCATAAACCAATTCAGATTTGCGGAAGTTGAAAAGGTACTACAATGTATGTGCATGGGTTATGTTTTTGTGCACTTAATTCATATGTGACAAAAAAAATATGTCATGGAAATGTCATCTTCAATTAAATGCAAACCACCAATGGACATTCATGACTACAGGCTGGTTTAAAAGATTTATAATGTCTGGCTGAGAGCCAGGAACCTTTACAGATGGCAGCAAATTCAATTAGTTAACAGCCAATGACGTAATGCTACAAGCTACAGGGAGGAATCATTTTCATGATTTTGGGTGGATAACTATTAATAACCCTCTAAGTGAATGACCCACGATGATCTCCAGGATAGGGACCGCCCCTCCCCCCAAAGATTGGACAACATTAATGCACATCCATTAGGAGTGACTCCTGGTCTTCTATACGGGCATTTGCACACTAGGTGGTTGAATCCCAGCCTGTCTGTGTCCACAAGGTAAGTGGCATGCAGTGCCTTAAAGCTGTGCCAATGTATAAATCATTGATTGAGTGTACTTTTACAAAAGCCACACAATGAAACAGATGTTGACAGCGTAGCACTTACACACCTAAATGCAAACAGAACTCTTAGAAACAAGGCAGGTCACAGAGCAGTCCTTTATATTAAATAACACGAGCGAATTGCAGCTTTCACCAGAAGGTTTTAATGCAATATACAACTTTGCACTTACCTTCTTTGGTTTGTCCAAAGCTTAGAATGCAGCCATCAGATCCAGCAACCACAGACTGCAGGACCTCAAGCAAACTCCTCTCACAGACCTCAGCCTAGTGGAAGGGTGTGGCTGCTGGATTAAAGCTGTTTATATAAAATATGTTTGGATCCCTATCTCACTATTTATTTAGTGCAACACTAATTTTTTACCACCACATAGTACAGGCTTTTATCCAAACTACCTCTAATGCTCCCTAGAGTATTATAAGAGCTTTGGAGGATCTTGGGTTTTACTGCCATGTTCAAGGGCATCACTGCCTCTTTATATGAAATGGCAGAGGAGTTGACGTCTACCCGTTTAAAGGCAGAGGAGTTGACATCTACCCGTTTAAGGGCAGAGGAGTTGACGTCTACCCATTTAAGGGCAGAGGAGTTGACATCTACCCGTTTAAGGGCAGAGGAGTTGACGTCTACCCGTTTAAGGGCAGAGGAGTTGACGTCTACCCGTTTAAGGGCTGAGGATTTGACATCTACTTGTTTTCTACAAATTCCTTAATGCCCCACATGAGATGGGAACCTGACCTTCAACCTTTACCCAAATACATCCATAGATGCTAGACTGCAGCTCTTAAAACATTAGCAGATCAAACGAAGAACGACATGTGCTTGTGAGATGAACGTGAATCAGTGTTGGCATAAATCCAACTAATCACATGTGTAATGTTTTCCAAATTCAAATCAACTGGTTGCATGTTACAGATTAAACTAACACAAATGCCCAGATGTCCCATGCTTAGTCTTTGCACTGGAATTGCAATGATAACATAGCTAACATTAAAAGCTTGTGAGTAATAAGCATGAATTTACCTGTGCAGGTAAATTTGCATGAAGTTAATTTTTCCCTGAATTCTCAATTTTCCCAGTTTTTTAAATCGGAAACCAATCATAATAAGTAAACACAGCTGGAAAACTGTATGGTGGATATGTGGATACAATTATAGACTAGACAGCATATGAGGGGCAGAAAGACAGTGTTTTCAGGTCATAAGAGACAGAAACAGGAAGAGTGACAGAAATAAGTGCTAAAGAGTGCAACAGACCTGGGAGGACTCAGGACCAAACGCAGCATCGAAGGTGAAGGCTTTTGGGGTTACCACGGTGCCCTCGAACAGCCGCCCTTGTCTGCTAGGCGTGGCTGGTTCCAGCACTATGACCTGTCTTCTGCGCAGGTCCAGTTTGAGAGCTTGTGACCGGGATGGTTCTGCCCTGGGAGACGGACTGACACGCAGCATCACTTTGACCTGGAAAGGTGAAAAAACAACATCATTTACTTTTTTTAAAATGTCAACAACAGATGCAGATGCAGATAATATTATCTAGCAGATAGCAGTTTATGCTGTTTTTTCTAGATCTATGATAAAAGCTCAGTAAACCATAACATAGATATTATGATAAATATCTCAGTGAAACAAACTTAAATATATTGGTAAAATTTTGATAAATTTATGTAATAAACTAGATAATAATTTTTTCTTTAGATTATAATACTTCATTATAATAGACCTTTTTATACAGTCCTCATTTATAGTTCATTAACACTCTTGTGGAGAGATAATATTTCCCAGTTCAGTAACTAGCTCAGTGACGGTAAAAATTGATTACCCATTACTGAAGATCTGTGATCTCAAAGAATCAAATGACTATTCAGCCAGCTCTCTGAGCCTGAGTTGAAGATGATGCGGTGTCTGATATGTACTGCATGTGTTCAATGAGTGATGTTATCTCCATCTCAGTTGACTGACCTGTCCAATTGAATTTATGAAAAATTTATTATTTAAAGGCCCATTTGCCTGGTTGGATGAGCACAGTTGAGTGCACACTCCCCACCAGGTGCTACAGTGAGAGCTGTCTAATATGAAACTGAAGAAGCTCCTCGGTGTGAACCGTGAACACATTACTTTAACTTGACTGAGTTTCCTGCTCTCTGGAGGCAGTGTGAAGCAGTCATGAAGGACACTTGAAGGTTTAAAGGTCATGCAGGCTTGAACATGTATGTTGCACCTAAAGGCTCTTCAACATGTGTGAAAAATATAATCAAAGCTAATCAAACTGGTCATGCAGCCTGTGATATGGCTATACGTTTAAAAGAGTTTGTGAATTATTTAAATATTTTAGGCTACAGGCTACAATTTCATGAATTCTCAATGATGCTGCTTTTATTTCGATTTTTATGCGAATTTGCCTAATGCATGCATTTACATTACCAAACAGCAGCACCCATCAGTTAGATAAAACGTTCACACCTTCCCAGTCTCTGCCATCTCTCTGCCCTTGCCAGCAGTGTGGAGGAGGTTTGAGGGCATGGGCGGAGGCGTCTTGTGGAGAAGGCCGCTGAAGTTGGTTGGATAAGACTCATTGTCTGAGCGCTGCTTCCTCCTTCGTGAGGTCAAGTTCAACTTCTGGACAGCCCTGGGGACATGTGGGCTTTGTTAAAGCTGAGGAAAGAAACTGCCAACTCATTGAAATCACTTGGTCACTCTGATTTCACTTCAACCTGCTAGCAATCCACTGCTTTTACTGGAAATAAAAAACAAAACATTTATATAGTGTTCAACTCATTAATCTATTTAAGAGTTAGTTTGCAATTTATTAAACAAAAGCCAGCAGTGCATTATTAAAGCTTTCTAATGCATTTTTCATTGATCACCACTGGGCCCACATTTGATACACTACATATCTGCCCCCTCTCTGTGTTTACATGGAGGGCAGTTCTTTCATCTGTTACCTGACAATGAATGAGACAGCAGCCGAGGTTCCTGCAGGCAGCATTGTGGAGACTTTGGATGCGTTAAAGTGTAGGGGGCCGCCGAACTGGCAGAGCACTGGGGCCGCTGACGTAGCCTCATCATCATCCTTCTTTTTCTTCAGAGCATCATGGGATGTCTGCAGAATGCCACAGGACACACAGGTCAAGTTAACTGAAGAAATTATTAATATTTGTTCTCAATTATTCATAAATCTAACCATAATCATGATGTACATCTACCCAGAGGAATCTGTCAAAGATTACAGCAGCATCTTGGCAGCATCACAAAGGACAGAAATGTTCTGGATCCATTCATATATACTTTTTTGTATTTTCACAATGGAAAGACAGCCTGGTGATTCTGGCTTACTGTTTATTTTATGTAAGACAAACATCATGACTGTTCTGTGTCCTGGCTCCCAGATGGTGGAACAAACTTCTACTGCCTGTTCAAACAGCAGAGTCTTCAAACGCAGACTGAAGACTCATCTTTTTTGTGGAGTGATTACATGACCACTAATCCTGCACTTATGGAAATATCAGATTGCACTATTGATTAACTGAACCCTTCTAGCGCTTATTGTGGTTTAGTGTAACACTTCTGTTCATTTAGCAATTCTTTCTAGGTATCAGCATTGACTCCTGTATATAGCAATATAATAGTTCAATGGTATTTTGGACTCCAACCTATTGTACTGGCTAGGATTCAGTCTATGAGTAGATGACAAAGCATGTTAAGCCCCTGAGGCACAAGTTAACCCCCTGAGCACAAACTGACAAAAACTCTCAGATGAAAGCAGACATCTTCCCCTTCACTCACAAAATGGCTGACTGAATGTACAGGCAGCTTTTGAAGACAATCTGAGTCAAGGTGCTTCTGAAGATAGTCTGGGTCAAGGTGCTTCTGAAGATAGTCTGGGTCAAGGTTCTTCTCTCCTTGTCTACAAGTGCAAAACTCTGGGATTTATCTCACGCATGTCTCTGTGTCCCATTCTCCAAGCCATTCGAAATAATGGCAACTTCAAGATCATAATGTCATATTGTAATGACAATTACTGCTGGCAGGATCCCTCAGGCTACTAAGGCATCTGAGGGATGATACAAGAATGACACGGCTAAGGTCAGCTGTAGGGACCCTCTACTCACGGTTACTTTCCGACAGCCTCTGTCTACACACTTCACTCATCTAAAAGGAAATTTAGTTACACGGACTCCGTGCTCCCTCTGCCGAACTCCCCCATTGCTGAGGACCATGTCATCCCTGCCGATCAAACCAAAGTGGATGCAAATTCAAGAGCACGATATCTCGGTGAACGTTTTGGTAATGAAATGGAGCTGGTGTAATGGAGTGAGCTGGCTGCCACTGTCTCCGAACCTCGCTGGCATGAAACACATTCCCCTTTGGTCTTTATTTACAGCCCTGTGCGGGTATGAATGCTTCACTCTGCATTAAATATTACCATGATATTGATCATGTCCCCCCTTTTTTGTCTATGGTATGACAGGAATAAATCAAGTGCCACTTAGCCATTAACTGTAGTAGGGCTGTCGCCACTGCTTGGGACCTAATTGAGGTTGATTAGAGGGGCGGTGAATCAGAGGCTGACACACGTGTGCTCTGGCTATCTTCAGAGCGCACATAAAACATGAAAGTGATATGCCATGAGGAAATACGTGGGGATAGGTTCATGTACTGTAGATAATGGTTCAAGAGCAAAGTCACAGAGAGTCATTAGCAAACAGGCTCTGGGTCCTTTCATTTGGGAGCATTCCACATGGACATGGTCAAGGACCTAAAAAAGCATTTATGGTATGTGCATTATCGCCATAAATTATGTGTACATGCCGTAGTCTCCAGATTAATGCTGCAATATCTGGATGGAATTTTTCTGTGACATTTTTTCATTTGGTGCAGTTATTCTTGATGATAATAATTTAAAAACGCCTGTTTCGTTTAAATGGAGTAGCCTACCGTGTGATTGAAAGAAGAGACCCTATTGTTTCCAGAAAGAGGCCACAAGGTGTGCAAATGCGTGGGCTGTGTGACCCAGCAGTGTTTGTCCGGGCTGCGGGGCGACTGGCGGGGTCTGGTGTCAGGGAAGCGCAAGCCACAGGCTCTGGGTAGGGTGTGAGCCCCTGAGGCTGGGCTCCCAGGCGCGACGTTGGCAGGGAGAGGGCCGGGCCAGATGGCACGTTCGCGGGGAAGGAGCGTGCGCACGGCCTCCTGCTTCAGCTGGCTCAGGTGAGTGGAGCAGACGTTGCAGCGATCGGCAGGCACCCGCACATTCTCGCAAAGCAGGACGGAGAGCTTCGGGTCCTGGGGAGAAGATGAGGAAGACGTGTTGCGTGGGACTCTCAATCAGATTTTTTTTCAAATGCATGATTCATGTTGACACGTCTCATAAATAAAAAATCATGCTCAGTGCTGTTTTTGTTGGCATGCACACAGTTTGTGAAAGACTGCTGGAAGGATACAGCATGAAGGGATGAATTCCAAACATCATGATAATTAAATGTAGAGTAATTGCATGCAAAGTCATCTTGTAAAAATATGATAAATGTAAAAATAAGTAGTAGATGCCCAAATGCATCTTACATTGTTAAATAAAATAGCATTTTCTTTTTCTTTCAGTAGGAACCTGTTTTTCCCCACCTATTATTTCTTGCCTCCGCATAAAAGACAGTTGGAGAGGAGACATGTGAGTCACGTTTCTATTACAGACGCTAATCGATTTAAATTCGCTTCAGGGAGAAAAAAAACTCGCTTCTGCACAGAATGGTTATTTGAGACTGCAGGCTAGCGGGATCAGCGTATGTAGGTTCCATGTCATTTGAATCTGTCACTCTGAGGGCGAGCCGTGATGAAAATGAGTTGTGAGCAAAGACATGATACATAATCATAAAGTCTTTAATCATAAAGAACATATTCCTAAAGTTATGAAAACGTACAGAATTGATTATAAGTGAAAGTAAGATTCTTACATTGGTGGAGAAATGTCCTTCATTTAACAGCCTTCGCGCTTTCTCCCTCAAGACATCCACGCGAACGACACATTCTTCGCATAAAAGTCCCGTGTCAGGTATCGGCGGGGTCTTGCCTTTCACCCCAGAGGACTTGATAGAGTTGTATCCCGAACAAGCGGTTATGGATTCCAGGGACAGTTTGAATCCCGAGAGAGTGCGTCCAGAGGGACCGACCAGACAACCCACCGAGGGGAAATCAGAAGCTCTCGGTGCGGCACCGTGGGGATCACCTGAGGCGCCAGCGCCTTCGGGCGAGGGACGCTCTATGCACGGGAAGCTCACAAGCGCTGTGCGACTCTTTGTCCCACCGAACCGGGAGCCCAGTTTGTTACAGGTCATCTGCAAGCATGCAAAAGATTAATTTCTTTGATTAATATTTTTTATCACTAATTTAAATTGTTGCAGACGTGTTACACAGCAATATCCACGTACAATGCAATGTTTACATTTAATTATGCTTTTCCAAAATTATTTAAAACTCGTTTTGCTTAGCATGAAACTTATACTTACGTATCTTTGACTTCTGTCTATTTCCGAGGACCCCATTATACAGAAAAAATGGCAAATATGTGTTTTAATCTATCATTTCGTGTTCTCCGTCCAACAAAAAAATATACTGCTAAAATCCAAAACTGTAAAAGGTTGCGGTCACTCAAATCAGCCACGACACAGAAAGATGAGTTCTTAGGACATTGTCTGCGTTTGGTATGATTTCGCTCACTTCTCTGATCGCGGGTGTCATTCATAGGCAGGCGTCGGCTAAAAGACGCATCAGGAGGAGCGCGCAGAGAGGCTGAAACTGCACCGATGATTAAAACGCCCCGAGACCAGCCTAGAGGAACGCTCCGAAATCGGCATAATCGGTCCAGGGAGAAAACAAAATTATTCCGAAGTTTTCACTCGAATACTCGATGTTTCGTGTCCTTCTCGATGTAAACTTTGATCATTGTTATTCAAAAGAATATACTGTAGGCTATTAAACTGAACTAGGCTACACCATTCATGAAAAAACCTCAAAATAAACTGTTTTGCTCCTGCTCATTACCACTGGGCCTAAATTCTGTGCACATCTTTTTCATCCCGAACAGTAGGGTACCACCCTTTTATTCTCTTGAGCCCAAGCGTGGAGATTGCAAACTGTTGTGGTTACCGCATGGTGATTATGGAAAGATTATCAGAAAGAAATAGCGCCACCCATGGACTAGCAAACAGGAGTAAGAACGCCTCCAGGAGGCAAACTAAGCTCTCTGTTATTAATCATACACGTAGGCCTAACTGTTGAAATTGTAATTAAACGTGGTATTGCCTAATCCTGCCTGTAAACATGGCTGAGTGATGGAGAAAATATACAGACTTGCTAATGTATAGTTGTCATTTGAAAATATTCTAAAGGTTACCATAATTAAAAAAAATAATAGGCTATCCGCCCTCCGTAAAATACAGTGGTAAAATAATAATAATAATAATTAGCCTATTTCCTACGACGTATAAGTGCATCAAACATTCTGAGTAATAAGTTAGAATTGGAAGAGATAGACGAGTTATAAAGTTAGAATAGGTAGACGAGTTAGAAGAGTTAGACGTTTGAAATAGGATGCAAGCAACGTATAGCGCCAACAAAACTGAATTTAATGCCACTCAGTCAAATACATTCATGTTTGTCGTGCTTTCTGGCAATAAAAGCGTGTCCTGTACAACACAGTTACAGAGTGTGGTAAATTACTCACAGAAAGTAGAGATTATTAGGACAGCTGTCCTAATAATTTAGGCTAACCTTTGTCAAGACGTTGCTCGGATGCATGGTCCCAGTGGTGTATTATCATTCAGAATTGAATGCCAGTTGTGAATTATATAGGCTACAAAAATGCTATTACATCTTCATGAAAGTGAACAAAAATGGGTATCCTTCTCAATTTCACTGAAATCAACCAATCAAGACTTCAATCAAATAAATACCAGTGAAGAGTGCTATTCTCTGTTCATTTGGAAGTGCGCAGATCTGTAGTGCAATAAGTACAATAGAGTCTGCGTGCAGCATAGATGTGCGAATGTGTGTGTGTGTGTGTGTGTGTGTGTGTGTGTGTGTGTGTGTGTCCTTTATCCAGCTCAAACTCGTGAATATGTTACATACTCGAGGCTGCGAGATACACGAAGTTAGGCTGTAAAAAAATAGAAACATATGGGGGATAAATATGGAGAGAAAAATACTTTAACATAACATAATAAACTAACTCGAATGAAAAAAGATACAACTAAACGTATTTTTATGACAAAAATTAATTTTAATTTAGTTAATTCAGTGTGACACTCGGTTACATATCACTTCTACTTTTCCACTGATATAATGATTTTTTTAACCTAGTTTAATCACAGAGGCCGTTATGGCTGCTTTAAACGCTACATCCAGGGATTATGGTTTTCTGCACATGCACTCCTGTAGTCCAGCCATATCACTCGGCCGAACTATCGGTCCGTGCCGCGGTCGTACATCACAGTAGAAATGTACCGACTCAGTCAACCAGCATCGGGCCGAATGTTTTTGTTCCTACGGTTCCTACTGTACAGCAAGACACAATATTGCTAGCTGGGATGTAAGTGGCCATTATGAATTACGGTAATAGGCTCAGGCAACGATTTATCCAAACTCTTATGTTTTTTCACATGTCCACGAAAACCCCACATTATTTGTAACCACATATGCAAATATATATATTTAGATAATAATCTCTTCGGATGTAAATCCTTGCGGGTGAGATCACTGGAGCGTGTACATGAGTTCTTACGGTGCGCCCCGCCCTGCGGGTCCTAGCGGGAGGGGTTACGAGCGTCGGCGCTGCTGAGGATCAACGCGGCTTGGCGCAGTTAAAGTGAAACCAAGTAGCTAGCTAGCTCTTTTTGAATCTAATCGTCCTGAAGAGCGATTGAAATTCATTTGTTTTTTTTATATATATATTTAAGTGAGTATAAATAATTGTACTTTTAAGGCGAAAAAAATGAGTACAATCAACGTGAAAAAGCTAAAAGTGAACGAGCTAAAGGACGAGCTGAAAAGGCGCCAGCTTTCAGATAAAGGACTGAAGGCCGAGCTTATGGACAGACTACAGGCCGCGCTGGACGCAGAGGCCCAGGCGGGAGACGCGGCCGTCCAACAAGAGGCAGAAGAAAATGGGGGCGAGGGAAACACGGGCGAGCCCGAACAAGAGCCAGAACCAGAGCCAGAGCCAGAACCAGAGTCCATGGCTGAAGAAGAAGAGGAAGAGCCCGTCGGAGAGAGCATGGAAGCCGAGGAGGAAAATGGTGGCGGCGGAGAAGCGGACGCCGCAGCGGGTGACTGTGAGGACCTTGGTCAGGACGACGAAATGGCCGAGGAGGAGGAGGAGGAGGAAGATGGGGACGCCGGGGTTGAGATGGACAAAGCCTTCGAGGAGGAGGAGGACGCGGACAAAATCGAGGACGAAGACGAGCACGAGCAAGAACAAGAGTCCCAGCCCGCAGAGCCCACAGAGGGTGAGTGCTGCGGTGTTTGAGGCGGCTCGACGCGGCGGGTTCGTGTGTGCCGGTCGGGTCCAGCAGGCCTGTACGGCGCGGCGTAGGGTAGGATAGCTGGCGGCGTCTGGACACCGCGAAGAGGTTTTTTGGTCATCGATTATTAAAAATGGTTGGTGTATTTTTGGTTGGTGTTTGATCCTCGTATTTTCATTGGGATTTCTAATTAGCCGTGTGCCGGGATCTCGCTGTGTGAAGCCGATGGAGGACGTCCTGCGTAATCCACCCGCCGTTATTGTTTAGCCCGTTAGCTTAGCCTGTGCTAGCAAGCCGGGCGGCTCCGCTCGAGCGTCGTTTTTTTTTGCTAACCTTAGCTAGCAGCTATACTAGATAAAATGTTCACACGAAACATCCCTTCCCCTCGTTTAAACGTCTCGAATTAGAGCCGAGTTTTATATTTTACGGTTCACGTCGCCGTGGTGTTCACGCAAAAAAACGAATATAACGTTTTTTTGGGGTTTAGTGTTTTCGGGTGCTTTTGTTCGACAGGTAGCTAGCTAACTAGCTAATCGCGCGCTGGCTAGGAAGCTAGTTTTTGTGGGAACGCTAACGAGCTACAGTGCTACAGGCAGGGCTGCTCGCCTGAAGTCTCCATAGCGTTTCTTTTATCTTTGGGAACTGCAGTAATCTTAAGCCGAGTTGTTTGAAATAACAGACGTTTATGAACACCAGTAAGGGTTTGAGCACAAGTGACCTGCTTCGGTTTTGGTTCAGGGAAGCTTTGACTAGCTGTAGGTGAATATTAGGTAGCTTAGGCGAACATTTTCTAGTTGGCTTGCGTTGCAAGGGCACGACAGGTTCGCAATTGTCAATGCTGAAAATAACTTGTAACTGTTATCAGCAAGTAGGTCAGCTTTTCTACCGCTACCTCCAAATGTATTTGGATGTTTTAAGTTATATTCCACATTTTCTTTGAGCAAAAGGACCAACGGTAAATGCAAACTGCTATTCATCCTCATTGCTCATATTTAAAAAAGTCATGTTAAAACTGCTCGTCTTGTTCGTTAAACCAGGATGGGCTTTTAATCTGCTATCAAGAGCATGAATGCACATTTTTCTGACACAAGTAAATATTCTGTCTGATCAGAGGTGGTCATCTTATTGTAACTGGGGAGGGAGGAGTCCGAGAGCTCCTAGTCGTGTGGGCCACCCTTAAATCCAGGGTCCAACACGCACGAGCATTTCATCACTCTTTGTTTTATTCCCAAAGGAGATGCGGACAAAGACATCAGTGCTGATCAGAAGAATAAGAAGGGTGTTAAGAGACGCCGGGAGGAACATGGAAGGGGCTACTTTGAATTTATTGAAGAAAGCAAATACAGCCGGTAAGGATGGGAGTAATGGCCTTCATTATCCCTGAAGTGCCACTTTTAATATGTATTGGCTTTAAGAGCCGATGCCTTACCTATAGGAAAAAATACCCTCACACATCTCATTAATAAAATGTGTCAAAAAAGTTGAGGGTCATCCTCGGCTTATTTATTAAAAAACAAGTTGTAGTGCGTTCATAGTAACTTCTGAAAAGACTGCAAAGATAAATAAAACAAGTATCTGGTCAGATATTCACCATCTAGAATTTCCAACCATTCTGACTTGTCATTGTTCCTCATACATTGTTTGGCGGGGGCATTGTACGCGCGTACGGCGGTGAACGCACCCCTTTTTGTTCAGGGGGGGGCAGCAGAGCAGTAGCCGTCTCATACCAGGGGGATGGAGGGGGCGTCATGTACAGATTTAAGCGTGTCACGTAGCTGAAAGCATGTTTTGGGGCGATTAGGTGTTGTCCTTTGGTAACAAGCCATAGCAGGTGACGATGCGCAGGATGGGGTGGTTCGGGAAATATTTCAGTGTTCACGCGCACCTTTGATGTTTGCATGCTACATTTAGCTTGTCTTCTCTGAATTAATGTTGCTCTCTTGCAGGGATGTTGTTTTTGTTTAGTTTTTGTTTGTTTGTGCTTCTCAAGTTGTTTAACGTCTGCTGCAGGTCCTTGTCTTTTTCATATCTCGTTTCGATTTTTTGCGTTTTAAATATGCCTTTTCATTTGGGTGTGTGTGACAAGGAGAGAGAGAGCGCGTGAGAGAATGAATGAAAAGCTGTTTTGTCCTTGTTTTAACAATTATTTCATACTTGTTCAGTGGGTAAGTACTATGTCCCAGTTATTATAGGGTTCTGCAGTAATGATTATCCTTATTTTTTGTAATATTAGGAGTGAAGATTCAGATTTTCTTCTTCCTTTAAGTGTTGCTTTTCACTACTTGGATTAGATTCGTCGTGTACTGGAATTTTATACCAGTCCGATCCTCCTTTGTAAGTCTTTGACTTGTCTTGACCTTTCCAGAAGGCATGGCTAGAGGATATAAATATACTTGGACTTCTTTTTTAAGCCCCTTAGTTGTAAGAGTCAATGTTTGATCTACCCTGATTTCTATCAGCCTTTTTACTTATTTCACTATCAATTTCTGTTACAAAATATGATTGCTTTCTTTCAGACTCTATGTGCTGTGCTCGACTGATGAGCACTGATGGTAATATTTAGGTTTCCTGTGCAACTGCCCAGAACACTGCTGAAGCTTTTGTTGTCAGTGTGTGTTAGATCTCCTTTCCCACTGTGGCACACACACGGTACCTAATCTGGACTGGTGCCGTGCCACCACACTCCAGGTGGGTCTGGCCCCTCCTTCTGCTCTGGGCTTAATGGCTTCATCTCCCGTTTCAGGGCCAAGTCGCCCCTGCCACCGCTGGAAGAGGAGGATGAGGAGTTTGATGACACCTTGGTGTGTCTGGATCCATGTAAGTGCTTCTCCAATGAATGTATCCGGAGCTCACCTGGTAGAGCAGGTAGATCGAGGTGTTTGCATCTCCAGGGTTGAGGGTTTGAATCCAAGGGAGCATGTGTACCGTCATGATAAAGTTTATCTGAAGAAGGGCGACTCAAATACTGAAAATGTGAAATCAATTTCAGAATTATGCTGACATTCTGAAGGTTAATCCCATTTGTGTGCGCTAATCCCAGAATCAGTTTGTGTGTCATCTGATTTATTCCTTTATAACGGCCTATTTAGTGAACACGGTGCCAGGACTAGAGCTGCATGTGTCAAACTGGCAGATGCCTGTATTATTATTATTTTCCTTTTCTGTGTTTGCACAGACAACTGTGACCTGCACTTCAAGGTGTCCCGAGACCGTTACAGTGCCACCTCCCTCACCATGGAGAGCTTTGCCTACCTGTGGGCTGGTGGCCGCGGCTCTTATGGAGTAGACAAGGGCAAAGCCTCCTTTGAAATGAAGGTGAGACGTGCATGCTTGCATGTGCTGCTGTGCCCATGAACGGTCCATAGAAGTGGTCACAATGTGGTAACAGTGAATTGTGGTGATGTGGAATTTGTAGATCATTGAAAAGATCCCTGTGAAGCATGTGAAAAGCAAGAGCATGGACGTTCATGACGTTCAAGTCGGCTGGTCTCTGGCTAACAGCACCCTGCTATTGGGTAAGTATTGGGTAAGAACATGGGGGGTGATTGTATTTAGGTTTTAGAAGGAGTCTGTGTGATAGCAGTTTTCGTCGGTGCAATGGTTGAGTCTTGGCTAGAAGAGTACAGTAATACCCAGAAAATTTGCACTTCTGAATCTGAGGCTTCATTTTTATTTTACAGCGTACAACACATTATTGTAAGCAAAGAAAATGGTAGCCAGTGTCTCATGAAAAGCGTGTTCATGAGTTGAGTTTAACCTAATTTCATCGTACACAAAGAAAATCATAGCATACAATTCAGTGTCTCATAGAAAATGCACTCACGAGAAGTCATTGTCTCAGCATAGACGCGGGTGGGCACATATGTACGTAATCTTACTTTATAGTACAGTACTTAATGTTTACTTTTACCTGTACAGTTTAAAGGGTAAAGTAAATTATAACATGCGTTTTTCAATCAAATTGAAAGTGTTTTGGGGACATACTTGGGTATATATGAAGATGGGTCTTTGTAGGCCATTTGTAGCTTTCCCATCCAAAATTCACACATTCTCAAAATTCGAGGGTGTCTAGGAATGTAACCCCTGTGATTTTCTGGGTTTTACTGTATTCATGTGTTCAAACCCATTCATCCCAGACTCTCTATATTGTAGCGTAAACTATGAGAGAGGGTTTGGAAACCCATGTCTACAATATTAATTATTATATTAAAAAGTACAGTTAATTCAACCTGCTTGTATTTGTTTTGACCTGGAGCTTTAACGTTAGTGTTTAATTGTTTGGCAGTGTTGCCATTCATCCACTAAAACCACCAATTGAAAGAACATTGATATCTGAATACTAAAGGCCCAGTTATCTCCAGTGAGTCACCCACGCAGCCCGGTGTTGGGGGCTGGTGGTGGTTGAGTGCGTGTTCTAAAGCTCTTTGGTAATGTGCTGACTGTACTTTTGTCCCTTGCATTGTAAGTGCGTTCTCGATCCTTCTCACTAGGTGAGGAGGTGCATTCCTACGCCTTCACCGTCAAAGGGAAGAAAACAACCGATTGTGTGACTGAAGACTACGGAGAGTCTTTTGATGAAAACGATGTCATTGGCTGCTTTATTGTAAGACTTTTACAAAGAAATTTTACGGCTTTTCGTAGCCGTCGACCCATTAAACCGTTGGCATGTAATGTTTTTATTGTCTAATTTTGCTCACAGAACTTTGATGGGGACGAAGTGGAGATTTCCTACTCCAAGAACGGGAAGGACCTTGGTGTGGCGTTTAAGGTGAACAAGGAGGCGCTGGCTGGACGCCCTCTCTTCCCCCACGTGCTCTGCCACAACTGCGCCGTGGAGTTCAACTTTGGCCAGAAGGATACGCCGTACTTCCCCCAGCTAGAGGGCTTCACCATGCTCCAGCAGATCCCTGTGGATGAGCGTGTGCGTGGACCCAAGGGGCCGGAGTCCAAGAACGACTGCGAGGTGACTTCTGCACACACAATGTCTTGTGACCCAAGATATTTTTATGCCGGCAAGAAATGGCGCAAGTGCGTCAAACGGCAGAGGATTTTGTAATGGAAGCTTAAACTTTTTATACCTGGTTTTGTAGGTGATTGTCATGGTTGGCCTTCCTGGGTCAGGGAAGACCACGTGGGTGATGAAACACATCGAGGAGAACCCGGGGAAATACACCGTCCTGGGAACCAACACTATCGTGGAGAAAATGATGGTGAGTATTCTGTCCAAGTACATTTCTTCAGCTCTGTGGTGGTGTGAAATGCCGAAGTGTTGGGACATTTCACTGACTTTGTTTTTGAAGGACGTTAAAATAAATGTGAATGGGTTCGTTTTCAATTGTAGCCAATTTGCCTGAGATTTGGCATCAGCATATAAGACTTAATAAAAGATACTTCTTAAATATGTTAAGTATCCTGCTGTTCTGTGTGTTTGAATTGGAATAGTTTATGGTGCCGTATGGTTGAACATCTGTTAATCTACAGATTAGCAGCTTGAAGCGCCAGAACAAAGACACGACCAAGCTTGCTGCCATCTCCCAGAGTGCGCCCCTCTTCCTGGGCAAGTTCATTGAAATCGCTGCGCGCAAGAAGAGGAACTACATCCTTGATCAGGTATGGGCCCATCACCTGGCAGTGTGAACAGGAAATGGGAATGAAAAAGGAAGTGACGTCTCCGTTAATATGGCGCAATAGCGCTCTGCTTCAAAGCTTACCCTATCCCTCTGTCTGTGTGCCTGCACCATCTCCTGCTAGACCAACGTCTCAGCTGCAGCTCAAAGGAGGAAGATGTGCTTGTTTGCCGGCTTCCAGCGCAAAGCCGTGGTCGTCTTGCCCACAGACGAGGCGTACAAAGAGAGGACGCAGAAAAAAGCAGAGACCGACGGCAAGGACGTTCCTGAGCACGCCGTGCTGAAGATGAAGGGTGAGGGCACAAGATTACATGCCATCTAGGTGGCGCTAAACTGGGTGGGAGCCAGAGCCATGTGTTGGATCTGTGCTGACTTAAATGGGCACTGTGGAAAAATAAAGCATGACTGGTAAATCATCCCGTTATCTCTGCAGGCATATACACATTGCCGGAGGTGGGCGACTACTTCTCGGACGTCAGCTATGTGGAGCTGCAGAAGGAGGAGGCCACCAAGCTCCTGGAACAGTACAAGGAGGAGAGCAAGAGCGCCCTGCCCCCAGAGAAGAAGCCCAACCAGGGCACGCCCAAGAAGGGCGGAGCTCGAAACCGAGGCAAGGCTCAGTTCAACCGGGGCGGTGGACCAGGCCCACGTGGAGGCCGGGGCGGCTTCCAGAACCGCGGAAACTTCAGAGGGAGTAAGTGCGCCACACTTTCAGCCTTCACGACCTTTTTCCTCTGTTGGAAACAAAAAGAATGTGCAACACGCGTCCAGAAGCAGATCTGTGCGTCCGTGCCACAATGCTTGTATTTGTATATCAGTTCATGAGGCTTGCGGTGTTTGAGAGCTTGTCGGCATTCCAGACGTGATCGTTTAGTGTTGTACCTGACATCTGCAGGGTCAGGGGTCATTGTCTGCATGATCAAGCATCTCTTTTTCTAAATAATTGTGGTAAAAAAGCTCAAGTGTGGTTTCTGTTTCTTCACCAGTGCCTGGTCCCCGTGGAGGATTCAACCGTCCCCCACGAGGTGGACTCCCACCCCCGGCCTTCCGCGGAGGGTTCCCCAGCCGTGGCAACTTCAACCGGGGTGGAGGCGGTGGTGCAGGTGGCATGCCCAATAGGAACATGGCTCCCAGAGGAGGCCCTGGCAGGGGTGGCGGCGGCATGGGTGGCATGGGTAATAGGGGCGGAGCCATGAACCGTGGACGGCCCATGAACAGGGGCAACATGAACCGCGGTGGGCAAGGTGGCGGTCCCAGCAGGGGCAACTTCAATCAGGTGTGTCTGGCTGGCGCGTGTGCACAGAACTACCTGCTTTGTTGTTGAGTTGTGGGACAGGTCGTTTTGCGTTTGTCTGGATCGTGACCGGTTCTGATTGTTTCTTGTAGAAGTTCCGTGGCAGGGGAGGAAACCAGCAAAATCGTGGAGGCTTCGGCAATAGGAACGGCATGAATAAAGCCCAGGCCTTCAACCAGAGCTGGCAGCAAGGGGTGAGTAGTGTACACAGTTAACACTGATACCGTACCAGGGCCGAGTGTGTACCTAAGGAAATTAACATATTAAAAATATGCAGAAATACTTAACATAGATCACGCATCTGGATAAGTGGATGGCTCCATGAAGTTGTTTTTCAACAAAAACAACAACACGGGCCTCGTGTTAAATGCATTCTGACGGATGGTCGTGAGGCCTGTGGACTGACCAGACCCTGTGTTTGACCCCTTAGTTCTGGAGCCAGAAGCCATGGACTCAGCAGTACCACCCAGGATATTACTAAGTGTGCTACTGCATTAAAGACTGGTGGCTCGTGGAGATTGCCCTCCTGTGACCACACCCACCCATCCACTTTTACCGCTTTTGTGTTTTTTTTTTTTTTTTTTTTTTTTTAAACGTCGAACTCTTAACACACTCGTTTTAAATAAGAAATTATAAATGGACAAACATTCCACATCCCAAGATGGGATCTCCCATAGATGCGTGATGGGTTCCGTTTTCCACATTTTGTTTTTGTAAATTTCGTTTTCATTCTTTTCCTTTTGTTTAAGATCCCATGTTTTGATATATTGTTATCAAGAACCACAACATCCGTTCTGCGTGGGATGGTTTTGATTGAATTTCAGGGTTGTGCATTTTATTCTGTACAATGTCATTTTTACTAAATGTAAATTATTGTTTTGCAAGTATTTTCTGTGTTGGAATTGTAGTATTTGAGTCCTGCAGATCCAGAACGGTCCTTTTTAGAGGCTTATTGACAGTAATTGTAATACTTCAGCAAAAACCGCCCCTTTGTGGATCATATGAAAGCGATATCATTGTTACTATACATTTATTATTTCTTCCTATAAACTTTTTTTCCCTTCTTGTGTATTTTCGGTCGAGTATGTAATAGTTAAGCTCCATAGGTTTACAATAAATGGGTTGTTTGCTTTTGTAAAACTTGCATTGTGTTTTGACTGAAACCTTCTGCAGTGACACATCAAAGGTGCTAAAAAGCCTTTGAATAAGTTGACTATGCTTATGTGGTTTCAGCTGAGTCTCCCATTGTTACTCTAGTTCTTTCCAGAGAAAAGAGCTATTGCAGCATTAATATTTTATATTACGTTCAGCTCTAGAATCACACATTTGAATGGATTATCTTTAACTTAGTTGTGCCGGTAATAAAAGTATAATCATTTACAAAATAGTTAGTTTTTTATATCAAAGGCAAAAATGCCTCTCAAGTAGTTTAGCACGGTGATACTTGGATGCTTGTCTAAACCAGTGTCCGATTTCCCTGCACAACTCCTGGACCTTTCAAATGGTCATATTTTACACATTGCTACATTTTTCAAAGCTAATTTTTCATTGCTTTAGAATAAGCAATTTTCAAATTGCATAAAATCAAACTAATGTGTTCATGGTTTATTCTTTAAAATAATTAGAATGTTTTTGTAACTGGTAAATCAAATTTCAATTCAACTAATATGCATGCACCATGCACTACTAATGCAGGCAAATATGCTAAGAATAAAACATTAATACTTTTTTACTCGTTTATGATTCTTCAAGATGTACCTTCATCTGCCTTATTTGAAAAATGTAACAACACTAAATTTACACCTGATATATTCCCCATGGCTTCAGTATATTCTACAGTATTACTCATTGTCAGGTAAAAATACATGTTGGAAAAGTACAACTAACCATGTTGAAAGTTTTAAAGTCTTCCAGATATGTGATTCCTTTCTTTAATGTCTATAATGACTTAACCACTGCTGATATTGTTTAAATCATTCGTATTCTTACTGGTTATTTCTTTGCCAACCTGGTGCATCACGAGATTCCCCTTCATGCTGATGAAAGCCTGTAGGAAGCACATGAAGGCCAACCAGCTGGTCATAAGGGCTGGTGCAAAGACTTGTTCTGTTGTCTTAACACAGACAGTCTGCTTGGAAGTCTTGCACGGCTCCGTTTGGTGGACACTACCCACCACTATCCTGGCAGCTATCTAATTTTACTTGAACTGAGTAACTTTCATATGAAGAATAAGTCGTTTTTGGTGCCCTGTGTTTTACAACAAGCCTAACGTAGAGGCGTGTTCCGTGGTAGTGATCTTTACTGGATTAGGTTTTTTTGTAACATTGTTCCCTAATATATAATAAAATTCTGTGTTAATGGATTTATGAATATGCATGAAATATTCAGAATTATTGAACACAAACTAGAGTTTCAAAAATTGAATCATGGTAACTTGAATGTCGTACTCAAAATACTAAATTTTTATGCATATAAATACATTTAATTTATATTGTTTTGTATTGTGGCATTTATTTTTCCAGCAGCGATAACTGTCAAAGTTTGATAATGCAAAGACGGTAATGGCGTTTGAGATTATGTAATAAACCTGTGAAATATTTGCCAATTTTTGTGTCCTCATTTTTATCCATGTAAATAACCCATCTTAGACGTTGGAAGATTTAAGTTAGACGTCCTGTGTTAATTGAGGATGTAGAGCCTAGCCTCCAAAAGAAATGTGAAAACTACCCAGGTTGAAAAAACGTATATAAGCTGCATATAATTTGCATAAAAAAGAAAACTAGTTTAGATTGCATGTTAAACCCGGAAAATGTGTATTTGTCTGTTTTGGAAATAGTAGTGTTGTACGGAGTTGTGACCGACAATGCAAAACGGAGCAAACAAAACTATAATTGGTTTGTGTGCTGAAGTCTGCGGCGTGTGTGTGATTTATCTGACCACCCTGACTGCAAACACTAGAATACCCAAAGAGTTCAGAGTAACGGTGCAGCAGAGATACACTCAGTGAAAAATACTTTATATAGCCAACACAGTCAAATGCGCAACAAATCCATGATATTTACAACTCAAAATATACATTTTGAAAATGAATGTCAAAAATATATGCCACGTTTCATGAAACCAATAAACAATCTATATACAAACTTAGTGAAAGTGCTCAATGTATTTAGCCGGAATGAAGATCTTTCCGTACACCCTGCCTACAATCGTCTGGTTTTAAGTACTGTGCGTTTCGACGTTTTGACTTCAGTTCAGACAACTGAAATATTGTCCATAGTGCAGCCGCACTTCTCTACTATCATATTAGGGAATTCGGCCACTTCTATTTCGGTGTAATCTCCTTTCTTGACTAGATACATCATGGGCAGCGGCGCACTCTCCACCACGGCGCACTTCCTCTCCCCGTAGCCGTAACCCCGCTTGGGCTGCTTGCAGCCCCCGGTACACCTGAAGGCTTGATACCCGGCCGGCTCAATGATCCAGTACTGCGTCCAGGTGAGGGTCCGGAAGTTTATAAAGTGTTCTTCCCGACAACACATGTTTTTGTTTATTTCACAGTCACCATTCGACCTAAAGGTGGAAAAACAGAGAACAATTGCATTAACATGTACAACAAATACACTTGTTTTGTTTTCTATAGCCCATGCATAAACATTATCCGGACAAAATGTTCACACTTACCCAAATTCGTCAAAGTTGAGTGTGTAAAGGACGAGCTCGGGCTTCCCCAGGGTGTTGTCGCCGTGGTCTTGGGTTGTGAAGTGCACACTTTTGGCCATCTCAGCCGCGTAACTGCCCAGTCTCTCGCCCTCGATCCACACCTCCAGGTGCATGGGTCTGTCCTTTTGAGTCTTCGACCAGTAGTGCACAGCTTGGGTGACATCAAAGCTCTTCCATCCAGTTTCATGAATAGGAATTAACCTGCGGAGATAATTGATGTGACAATTAGACTGGATCGCTTTTAGAAATGACGAGAGTGGCGATCAGCAAAGTGATTACCATAATGAGGAAATCATATCGACTCCGTCTGTGGACTTAACGCACCTTGAGTCAACAAGTGACGTTCGGTTCGACCCGTTTTCTTGGACGTCCACCCAGTAGATGCTGACGCGGGCGTTGTTCACGGGTCTTTGCCCTTTTCTCTCCGGCACGGAGCGCTTATATGGGGCTTTTTTGTATAGCTTCAGCTCGGCCATGGTCACTTCACTGTTCTCCGGGATCCTTGAATCCATCTCAAACACCACTCCTTGACGTGTGGTGTCAGAGTAAACAAAATCCCCAGAAATATCTAAAAGAAAGTCAAAGAATTAAAAAAGGCACTTTTTTAAGCGTTTCCAACAAATGCAGGGAAATGTGGTGTTGCGTGAACGCTGCATAGTCCGCATCCAGAAACAGTGCGGCAATGCACTGAGTAATGAGTAATAATGAGTAATATGAGCTTACCTGCATTACCAGGGATGCCCCGAAGTATCCCCGCCAAACTCGGAACGGACCGACGTCTCCTCTTGTTGTGAAGTTTCAGCATAGATAAGTATTTGTTCTTGACATGCGCGGGGACCACGAGGTTCTCCAAATCCCTTTTTTGAATTCTTGGAACTTCGTCGAGTCCCAGTCTCTCGAGCATGATGTCCTTCATGTCCTCGTGGGTGAAACCCTTTACCAACGCAAGAAATACCAGGCCGAGGAGGCACGAGACGGTAAGCGAAGCCATCGCAATGAGAAAGTAGAAAGTTGAAGGATGTGAAGTTGTCCTGTTCACACAGTAAAATGTTGTCGCTTTGACAGACACTCGTCCTTATATGCCCGCGCGACCCCCGACCATTCGCACGTTGACAAGGGGGTGGCGACACAAACGAGAGGTGTGTGACATGAGAGCTACTTCGTAGGAGACAAAATGCTCAATTCAAGATGAATCAAACTTGTCATCAATATAATGAAAAACAGACTTTTCTATTTTACTAACATTTTATAAACAGCCTATAAGTTATATTAAGTAGCAACTATAAGTAATTCTATGTAACATAATCAGTTCCCTTTATTCCCAAAGGTCTTTCTCGACCTTTTTTGACTGCACAGAATTTAAAGGAACATCTAAAAATAATGAACTTACAAGATACATCTAAAACCATAACATATAATGAACTTTTTTCTGTCATAAAAAGCCCAAGTACAAAAAATATGGAAAACATCCAAACAATTTTGTCTTTAGCTTTCATGAACTAGGGATTATTGGAATATGTGAGTCCCCAAAAGTCCATCCCAACACTGTAATTCATAACATGCTGTCCTTCCATTACATAAGGAATTAACATTTCAACATTTTATTTAAGGTGTTGCTTGCAAAGTGTGCACATATATTTGTGTATTTCTGCAGTACCATGGTGCTCCTGGCTGGTTATTAAGTCTTTAGCCCCAGTGAGGAGACGGGTACGTCCCCTCTCATCCGCATGCATGCGTGTTGCTGTCCTGCTTTTGTTCGTCATGTGTACATTCCCCCAGACACTGTAAAACATTCCCAGTCTGGCCAAGTGTCTAAAGGCACGGCTATCTCATCTCTTGTGTCTGTCGGCCTTTTTGTTCCATATTTATCCACAATGCACATCACCGCTGGACGAGACTTGGAAGGAAGTTGGGGCAATCAGATGTTTATTCCAAGATTACCACCCCTGCTTCTGCAACCCCAGATTAAAATTATTAGTCAAACAGACAGTTAATCCAGGGAGGTCAGTGGATGTGGATTGGGGAGCTCTTCACAGGTTGGTGACCATCTGATTCCATTGCCAAATTTGCCATGCCTTGTTTGGTCACACCAGCATAAGAAGAGGAGACCCAGGAGCAGAGCAGCCGCTGTCTGAGTTTGTGTATTGGTCCTGTGTTTGCCCCGAGATGTCAGACGGACTGAAGGAGCTCACAGGAAAGGTCTGCTGAATGGAACACAATGTAGAGCTGAGCTAACATGCTGACTGTGTCTACAGGAGGAATCACTCTACAGAATCACTCTCATATCTGTTCTATGAGAGAAGTAGTTTGGCCAAGATGACAGACCCTTTTGTTCATATTTGCTAACAACAACAGACTATTATGTACAAAATTAATGTAACGTCTCTACAAGGGGAATCTCTCCCATATCTGCTCTATAGAAGGAGTGGTTTGGCTAAGATGACATACCCTATTTACTTCGAGCAACAGACTTTTATATACAAAAAATAATATGATGGCATTTTAAAAGATACTTAAGAGTCATACCCAGCTATGCCTCATGCCTGAAACACTGGTCTATTTGAACAATAACAACAAATGACTGATCTAGTAAAAACAATGGAATGTCCTAGGTATTTCCTATAGTTAACATTTAAACAAACACATTAGGCTTATATTGGAAAATCTTTTAATGAAGTTCCATTAAGATTTGTAGCAGTGCCTTGTGACAATACACCGATATCCACCCTAAATCCCAGCTTCGCACTCGTCTGTTCTGTACAATACACACGAAGCACACATCGGAAAATCAGAGGGCTGAAGCCTCTTGTGAAGTGTCAGTCCTCTCCCCTTCCCATGTCAATTATCTAGAGCCCCTTTGGTCAATACAGGCGAATTCTAATTCTCGCGGATGCCATAGCCCTTAATCAAAGGACAGAGAGAATGTCCAATCAACAAAACGCGTGCTAATTAACACCCAACTACTGCATAAGAAAGGGCGTCCTATTTACACGGATCCCGCCTCATAAAACAACAAACAATAGTAGCCCACCACAGGTGCGGATAACGAGGCAACATACAAACGCACCTTCTTTCTTTCGCTGACCGAGACAATTATTAGAAAACAAACAAACGGGGTCCCATTTTAAATCAGCCATTTTAAATCGACAACGCAAACCGTTCGACTGGATTAAGGACGCCAGATTTAGCCTACAGCAAGATATTTTAAACAGACTTGCAGATCAATAACTAAATGTTACCTAAATGTTACCCCCAGTCCTTCCGGAGTCTTATCTTACATCAAATATTTTGACATGAAAGAAAGGTTTAGCACCTTATTAGTCATGGTGTGACTCTTGGCAGATAGAAATTTGTCTAAATGCCGCGATTTGAGGCAGACTTAAGTTTTAATGGGAGGGTTCCTCTGGTCACACCGTACACCTCAAAGGCTTCAAGGCGTGATAAGCCTCTGCGTTAATATGAATAACTCTGTGGGGGTGCGGACTGTTAACGGTGGGTTATTAGGCTCCAAGTAACAACTTATTGAAAGGGTTTAGTATAAAAATCAAAAGTCATAAAGTTGTAAAAGTCATAACTCCGGCTGTAATAATAAAAAGGGCCGTTGAATCTGAAAATTATCTGCTTAATATATTTTAGTTAAGGTAGAGACGTTTGAACAAAGCAAAACACTAAAACGTTAGATAAAGGCAAATAAGAAATATCAAATTAAAGACAAATAAAAACGATTTCTTTGATAAATATAAAAAGGCTTACGCAGTACTGTACGTAACCTCACGTACAGTACGTGCAGTGTACAGTCAACATTACGACACTAGGTGGCGTAAGTGTACATTTATTGTGGAAATAAACTACGGAATGTAAGTATAAGGACAAGATCTGGTTTTGTGTTAGAATTTATAAATCACAGCGCTAACTCCATGATGTTCAAACGAATGACCAAACATTTATTATTTTATATGTCAATTCTTAAATTAATGTTTAAGTGTTTACCTCTGAGTTATATAAGAAGAAATTACAAGAAATTATATAAAATTTTCATGACATCTGTATAGGCCTGTTTCAGTTAAAACGTGGTTTTCCAGTGCTGCTTCACGTATGCCACAATCAACTTAATTTTTAATTTTTAATTATTACACGAATATTCACACAATTCTCACTAGCTGCCACCTTTAGTTTGAATTTTCTTTACAAAAAAACGAAAAGCCTCACATCCGCATATCAATATCTCGCGCTGAGATAATTTACAAACATGAGATGGTTTATATAAACATGCGAGACACTGCTGAGAGTTTTCATCCCTGCCGCCTCCTTGTATGAGCCGAGGATTTTGTCAATGACGGATCCTTGCCTTCAGCAGCCGCAGTCACCATTCACATGATCTGCCCCTCCAACACCCCTGCACCCCCTGCAGCAGATGCTCTGACGGCGGAGTGTGACGGTCGCCATGATGAGCTCGGCTCGCGCCTGCAGCGCTCATCTACGGCAAGGAGACGCGGCCGCCGGTGCAGCAGGGACGCGCGGCGTTCACTGACATGCACAAGGTCGCGATTTCTTCCAATTCGCGGCAGAACTTTTGCTCCTCCGGCAATAAATCCCAAAAAAACCGTCAAGCGTTTATTCGCAATGAAGACGCGTCTCACCAAGCGCTGTAGTCGAGGCGAAACAGCATCCGTGGCTCATTTATGAAGACTGGGATTTTAAAGGAAAAAAGCCTCTGGCTCTCTCCTTCGCAGCACTGACAGAGGAGGGGCATACGTGCTTTTGTAGCATTGCAGATCCAGCGCTGATGCATGTTTTGCTACTGCGTTATTATGGATAAACACATGTACCAGCAACCAAGGTGGACGTTTTAGCGATTTCGTTGCAAGCGGTGATGTTCTTTGCAAAGGATCCGTGAGTAAAAGAAATACAGAAATAAAGGAAGTCTTGGTTCCGTCCAACCCACCGGCCAGGGCAGGGTCGGTCGCAGGCTAGCGAGTCTTCTTTAGTGCACCCAGGTTCGGAAAACCAAGGAAACGTGAGGCGATGTTATGTGTCACGTTAACCTTCAAGTCGTTATGCGTTTTTGGAGAGGCCGGCCATGACCGATCCGTTTTAGCTGGACAATAATTTTCCTGTCTTGAGCCTTTAAGTTTTTATGGCAAGAGCACGCGAGTGTGTGGCTGGCTGGTTTGTGTAGTCTGTGTATTTATACTGGAAATACACCTCCTCGCAACCTATTCATCAGCAAAGTTTGGAATCATGTCTGGGGAGGTTCGTTTGAGAAAACTGGAGAAACTCATTTTGGACGGGCCCTGTCAGTCGATCGGCCAGTGCCTGAGCGTGGAAACACTGCTGGATATTCTCGTCTGTCTTTATGATGAGTGCAGTAATTCGCCTCTCAGAAGAGAGAAGAATATTTTGGAATTCCTTGAGTGGGGTAAGATGTTTTAAATACACCTTTGTGTATGTTGCATTGCGGTTTTGTAGCTTAAATGTCGGTTCTCTTTCATCTTTAATAGTTCTCTACGGGAGTTTCGCGTTCATTTCGACACGTATCGTTTCCCCTGTCAACAATCGAATGGTTCACTGCTTAAAGTTAACAGTCCAGGTGAATCGACACGTTCGTTGTCGTTGGCTGAGATACGTCTACTTCCACAATAACACATTGACTAACATCAGGAATCTCAGGCAACACGAATACTGTCTTGGATGTGAAGAAAAAAGTCAAAGATGACATCATGGCCGGACTGGTTTGTGCACGAATCTGGAATGCGCCCGTCTCACAATAATCACGCGCACTCTTCTATGTGCGATACTGCGGGGAGGGTGTGTGTGTGTGTGTGTGTGTGTGTGTGTGTGTGTGTGTGTGTGGGGGGGGGGGGGGGGGGGTGTTAATCGGATCTGCCTTCATGTCCGTGTTTCCCCTTGATGAAGGCCGAAGTCCAAGTTGTAGTCAGAGGTATATCTCTCTATTTGAGCTAGTTTGTCTGAGCACAGTTGGCCTGTTTTGAATGACTTGTTGCGTTTGTGAAGTATACTTTAGAAGTACTCAATTACTCGTTCTGGCCTTCCCCTGTCACTTACTGAGGAGAATTAACATTCATTGTCTAATTGTATAGTCATCTGTTGGCGCTGGTGTCATCTGTCTGCTATGCTTAAGCTCTAAGGTTTAGCCATAGCAGTGTTGGTTTGTGGTTTTGGACACATTTGAGGGAAACTCAGAATGATGAGCAGAGATCACCTTGTCTTTGGAATTGACCTCATTCTCGGTAGTTAGGAACAGCAACCTGTCAACCATTAGTCACTACAGAAATGCTATTCAGATAAACAGGTTTTTACGGTCTCACCTAATGTCAAGCTTGAATAAGCTGCATGAAACCAAACCTTTGGCCAGCTAGGTCTAGACCACTTCAACAGGAAGACCACTCTTCAGACTCCACAAATGGATTTACTCACAAATTAATAAATCTACAATAATAAAAAGTGTGAAGCACTCGAGCAGCCAATGAGCCGCTGCCTCCTGGTTGATTGGCCAATCCGCCGCTTCCCGAAGGCGGTGCTGCCTGGGCATGTTGAAGAGCCACAATGGAATCAGGCCTGCTGTGTAGGGTAGGGCGCATGTGGTAACCATGCATAAGGCCTACAGATACATGAGGTAACACATAACACTTGAGACAGATCTCCACCTCCATACATCCTTCTGTTATATGTGAGACAGGGGAGTGCAAGTGTGCATGTGGGCGTGAGAGAGGTGTGTGTGTGTATGTATATATGTTCTTGTGAGAGAGAAAGAGAAACGTGTGTGTGTGTGTGTGTTTGCATGCATGCTTGTGTGTGTGTGTGTGTGTGTGTGTGTGTACCCTTTTCCTGTGGGGGGGCTCAGCAGGGCAGTCTTAGGAAGCAGCGCAGGGTCACCGGACATGTTGATGATGTCAGAGAGGGAAACGGTTGTGCATTGTGTTTGTCCTCTTTGTATGACTATTTAAAGAGCCACCCGGTGGATCCTTTACTCATGAGGTCTATACATGTACGCGCGCGCACACACACACACACACACACACACACACACACACACACACACACACACACACACACATTCAGGCGCTCCAGACGGCTGTGACTCTGCTGATGCATGCATGGCTTTGGATCTTCAGAAACGACCTGCAGTCTCTGCTCTCAGCACGACCTTGCCAGGAACCCTCACGTCCTGTCTCTCTACAGCACACATGCACGCATTTACTTCCTTAACGTTGAACGTATCCGGCTCTAGGAGAAGGAAGGAGATCAGTTTGGGTTTTTAGTCATGGAAAACCCAACTGTTCCGCTGGGTTTTCCTTACTGGATGTCCTACTACACCAATCTGTCAGTCCTTCTGATGGACGCAGCCTGCTGGGATCAGAGCCCCAGCCTGCCCAGACTCCAGCCTGCCCAGACTCCAGCCTGACCAGACTCCATCCAGACATGTTCCTCTGTCTTCTTCCCTGTTCTCCTCTCCTCTTCTCTAAAACACCGCTGCTCAGCATACTGTTGTGGTAATCATGGCATTCGCCTTTGCAGTACTGACATTGAAGAAGGCTCTAAATTAACCTGCTAACCAAACCCTTATAATACGTATTGTTCGACACCATCGCCCTAAGCAATTTCAGACATTCCAGTGATGTTCATTGGGTGTTTTAATGAATTGTGTCTCATGAGTCATCCAATGTAAAATAATTATGGCTGTTCCATAGCCATCTTATGTGAAGGTGTCCATTGATGTGTCTGCCCAGCATGTATGTGTTTGTGTTTGTATAACTGCACTAGAGACTCTCCCAGGATATATTTGTGGGATATTTGTTTGTGTTTGTATCATGCATCTCTAACCCAGAGTGAACACATAAGGAGTAGCACTAGATACACTAGGCGCGTGTCTGGGGCCTGCTACGTGTATATGTGGGTAGCACAGAGACTTGAACAGTTCTCCTCAGGTCTCTGCAGCCAGGGTGTTGAGACCATCACCATTAGAACTGAATTCACATGCAGGCTGTGCAGTGCTGCCCTCTAGAACGTTAAAAACTGAGAAGTTTGAGGCCGTGTCTAAACAGCAGCTGGAGAACGATCCATTCACATTTCACTGCCTTCACATTTCACTGCATTCTCACTGGCCAGACAAAGCTGGATGACTGACCCACTGCCATCTTTTTTTTTTGTTCTAATTATTATTTCACTTGTGAAAGACTGAATTCATGCAGGCTGCCATGACTATAAACTGAGCTGGATCTGCAGCCAACTGGCAACAGTGCATCTCTCTCTCTCTTTTTTTTCCACACCCTCTTCGTTCGTTTTCCCTTGACTGAGTCTGCCTTGGAAGCAGTGTGAGAATAACATGTGTTTGAACCATTACTGAGCAGATTTCTTCTCAGTTCTGTGGTGTTGTGTAACAGCAGGGTTTGGTGTGCTATGTTTCTGTGCCTAAGTCACCAGGTACCAGGACACGCGGCGGTGGTGTTTTGGGGCCCTTGGAGTGTGTCACGGGTGAAGCATGGCTGACGTCCGCTTGGTGCTCTGCTGTGTGTGGGAAGGGCGCAGTGCAGAGTAATTGTGTGTGTGTGTGTGTGTGTGTGTGAGTGTGCGTGTACATTTAGAACTGTCTGTATATCTGTCCATTTTTTTGAGTTCTCTCTTTGTGGATGTTTCTGGTCTTCCCCTCTGTGGGCTGAGTCAGGCACATGGCGATAAGCCCCGCCCCTCCGCCGATGCTGACTCACTGGACCATCTGCATGTACTGTAGAATCAGCCGCCCTGGACTGTGCTCTTATCTGATTGGTCTAAACCGTGTGAGTGCGTGCATGTGTGTGTGTGTGTGTTTGCAGCATATAGCGCTCTTTTTCTCATGCTTTCGTCTTAACCCCTACCCTACCCTAACCCTACCCTACCCTAATTCTAACCCCTGTCCCTCAGGTCAGAGTTCTTGCTCAACACAGATAAGATGTGACCCGATTATGGCTGATGGTTGACTTCAGCACATTTGGTTTAGCCATTACAACATGCTGCTATCAGAAACAGAGGCTAGATAACAGAATGTTGGACAGTTGATCAGTTTATTCATAAAAGTGACCCAGCTGAAGGCCAGTCAGTATGTGGAGAGTCTTTGCTGTTGTCTTTATTATGATACAACTCTTAACAACCCTACTGTGCCAAGGGTCTGACCAAGCCAAACTGAAAACACGGTGAGGTGACTCAAGGCTTTGTCAAGGTTGTGTCTCTCTAAACATCTGCATTTACCTGCCTCAGTGTGCTTCCCGAGGCTGTATCAACCGGAATTAGGGCTTGGGTGACCATGGGACTCCATCAACCAGGATTAGGGCGTGGGTGACCATGGGGACTCCATCAACTGGGATTAGGGCGTGGGTGACCATTAGACTCCATCAACTGGGATTAGGGCGTGGGTGACCATGGGACTCCATCAACTGGGATTAGGGCGTGGGTGACAATTAGACTCAAATCAAATCAAATATATTTGTATAGCGCTTTTCACAACACATGTTGTCACAAAGCGCTTTACAGGATTTACAAGGTTAACAATACTATGGGTCCAAATCCCTAATGAGCAAGCCAAAGGCGACAGTGGCAAGGAAAAACTCCCTAGATCAGGCGTACTCAACTAAATTTGTCCGCGGTCCAATTTTGGCAGATACCTGTGACCTGAGGTCCGGTGCGGCAGGGGTTGGGGAACGTAAGTTGTTGAGTGGGGGGGGGGGTTGGCGAACGTAAGTTGTTGAGCGGGGGAGGGGGGGGTGTGGTGGCGAGCGGCGGGTGGCGAACGTAAGTTGTTGAGCGGGGGTGGCGAACGTAACACTCGTGACGGAGTGTTTTTTTAATAGCCCTGAAATAAATGCTCCGGTTTTGTTTTGGTCCATATCCAGTTAATCAGGAATGAGATTGGGTCCGGACAGGACTGCGTTCGGGTCCGGATCTGGACAGTTGAGTACCCCTGCCCTAGATGGTGGGGAATAGGAAGAAACCTTGGGAGTACCAAGACTCAAAAGGGAACCCATCCTCCATTGGGCGTCCCGTTAACACACAAATTACACAAAAACAAATTATACAGGCGAATACACAAGTATTCCATCAACTGGGATTAGGGCGTGGGTGACCACGGGACTCCATCAATTGGGATTAGGGCATGGGTGACGATGGGACTCAATCAACTGGGATTAGGGTGTGGGTGACCATGGGTCTCCATCAACCCGGACTAGGGCATGGGTGACCATGGGACTCCATCAACCGGGACTATGGCGTGGGTGACCACGGGACTCCATCAACCGGGACTATGGCGTGGGTGACCACGGGACTCCAGGAGGTCCGTGTCGCTGGCCATGAGAATGATTCACTACCCGTGACTCCAGCACTGCTCAGATCTCCCCAAGCACAGCTCTGGTCTTCAGAATTACTCACTGAAGATAAGTTGCTCATTACCCACCCTTCACCCACACCCCTCATGAAAATGACAAAACTGCTTCACACTTCAGTGATTTTTATGCCTCAGGTCCAGCAGGGCAAAGATTCTCATACTGGCCGTAAGCAGTGTCTGTGAGCAGTTTGCTGATTTTAACATAATTGCCTTTACTGTGATGCAGCCTCACAGTGACAGAAGTTTCACAGTCTAGAGAGCTATGATGTAAATACAATTAAATCCAATTATTTCCCACTCCTAGTCTTTGGAGACACATGTTGTAGAGCTGTAGTCAAAGTGTGTGGTGATGCAGTGACTTTTCTATTGGCCTAACGTGCTGGTTATGTCTGTTGTGATCCAACCCAGCATTCCTGAGGATTCTCCAGCGTAGTTGTGAAACGGCACTTCTGCAGTATCCCTCGTATCCTGCTGAAACTTGTGGTGAAACGAGTGTGTACTGGGTTGTGAATATACCGTAGACTGTTTTAATGGCTACTGCAGCATTAGTTAGTAATATAATTGCTTACATTTTCATTTTTTGTTGTGTTTTTAACACCTAAACTAATGTAAACTGATGAATATTTTATCATTACTGACAAATCACATATTCATATAGTTGAATGGAGTTCATACCAAAATCATTCATCCATCCATTCATCTATTTACAACTGCTTATCTGGGTCTGGGTCGCGAGGGCCTAAGCAAAGAGGCCCAGGTTTCCTTCTCCACGGCCACCTCTTCCAGCTTTTCTGGGGGGATACCGAGGCGTTCCCAGGACAGATATAATCTCTCCAGTGTGTCCTGGGTCTTCCCTGTGGTCTCCTCCCAGTTACACATGCCAAGAAAAGCCTCACCAGGGAGGTGTCCGGGGGCATCCGGACCAGATGTCCGAACCATTTCAACTTGCTCCTTTCTATATGGAGGAGCAGCGACCCTATTTCGTCTCTCCCGGATGACCTTATCTCTAAGGCAGAGCCTGGACACCCTATGGAGGAAATGCATTTCAACTGCTTGTATTCGCAATCTCGTTCTTTTGGTCACTTGCTTGTGACCATAGGTGAGAGTCAGAACGTAGATTGACCAATAAATCGAGAGCTTTGCCTTTTGGCTCAACTCTCTCTTCATCACAATGGTCCAGCACAGTGTCCGCAACACTGCAGATGCCGCATCGATCCGCCTGTCAACCGCCCGTTCCTGTAACGTGGGAGTACTGGGAGGTACTCACCGCGTATAGTGATAGAAGAAAGGTGGATCCAAGTGCCGTTTAACAGCACAACAGCGTTTGTCAGAACAGAACGCGAGTGTGAGAGTTAAAACACGAAACACAACCCAAATGAATAAACGAAAGCAACGCGGAAAAGTCAACGTGAGAAAATAAAAGGAAAGTCGTGGAAGCACGGTAAAACGATAAACAAAACCCAACGCGGAAAACTCAACGCGTGAAAAAATAAAGCTCAACCGTAAGGAGACGGGAGAAACAAACAAAACAACAAACGAAACTTAAACAGCGCAGACACAGGCAACGTGAAAACGAAACTAAAGATGCCAGAGAAGGTGGCTGGCCAGCAGGCAGAAAAACGCCGCAGCAAAACAAAACCCCTTCCTAAAATATAAAGTCAGAATAAAGACAGGAAGAAAAAAAACAGATTTGGGAAAACTTGAGGTAGGTCAGAGTGACGCAGGAGATAGAATCTCGAAGAAGAGAAGGAGAGACAGAGAGAGAGCGGCGACGAGACACCTTGTAACTTGGAGAGTGCAACTTCGGGGAATGAAGGAGCAGGCTGATAGCGCGAGGGCAAAACCGAACGAATCAGCAATGATCCGTTTCCCACAGCTTCCTTAAGAAGGCTTCAGACAGCTGAAACAGATCATTGCTGATTACGCTCCGCAAGTCTAGGACTGACTCGGGTGCCCCTCCTGGTGGTGGAGGGAGTGGCATCCGAGCCAGCCCTGACAGTTCCATCCTTCCCTCACTCATGAACAAGGACCTGAGATACTTGAACTCCACTGAGGCCAAAATCATGCAGTGAAACCAAATGGCTACTACCAGAAATGTAGCTGTACAATGTGGTGGGGCCCTGTCCAGGATGTGTCCCTGGGGTCCAGACAGGGTTCTGTCCTGGATGTGTCCCTGGGGCCCAGGTGGGGTCCTGTCCTGGATGTGTCCCTGGGGGCCAGGTGGGGTCCTGTCCTGGATGTGTCTCTGGTGCCCAGGTGGGGTCCTGTCCTGGATGTGTCCCTGGTGCCCAGGTCGGGTCCTGTCCTGGATGAGTCCCTGGGGCCCAGACGAGGTTCTGTCCTGGATGTGTCCCTGGGGCCCAGGTGGGGACCTGTCCTGGATGTGTCTCTGGTGCCCAGGTGGGGTCTTGTCCTGGATGTGTCCCTGGGGCCCAGGTGGGGTCCTGTCCTGGATGTGTCTCTGGGGGCCACATGGGGTCCTGTCCTGCATGTGTCTCTGGGGCCTAGGTGGCATCCTGTCCTGGATGTCTCAGTGTGGCACATCCCATTCCTATTCCATAGGGTTCAATAATACGTTGGTCAATCCTTTGCAGCTAGAACAGCTTCAACTCTTCTGGGAAGGCTGTCCACAAGGTTTAGAAGTGTGTTTATGGGGATTTTTGACCATTCTTCCAGAAGTGCATTTGTGAGGTCACATACTGATGTTGGACGAGAAGGCCTGGCTCTTAGTCAGTCAGGCTCATCCACACCAGACTCTGCCATCCATGTTTTTATGGATCTTGCTTTGTGCACTGGTGCACAGTCATGTTGGAAGAGGATGGGGCCAGCTTCAAACTTCCCACAAAGTTGGGAGCATGGAATTGTCCAAAATGCCTTGGTATGCTGAAGCATTCAGAGTTCCTTTCACTGGAAGTGGTGCAATGCAGTCAGACAAGTACTGTTCTCCAGGCAGCAGCCAAACCCAGACTCGTCCATCAGATTGCCAGATGGAGAAGTGCGATTCGTCACTCCAGTAAACGGGCCTCCACTGCTCTAGTCCAGTGGCGGCGTGCTTTACACCACTGTTCTTGAGCTAATCTGAAGGCCACATGAAGTTTTGATGTCTGTAGTGATCGACTCTGCAGAAAGTTGGCGACCACTTTGCACTATGAGCATTTCTTTCACAAATGTTAGTAAAAACTCTGTGTCTGTGTGCCATATTTTTGTCAATTGTGATTTTTCACCACGATCGAAATTTGTCCTCTGCTTTTTAACCCATCTGTGCAGTTAGAACACACACACACACACTAGTGATTACTAGGGGGCTGTGGATCACACGTGCCCAGAGCGGTGGGCAGCCCGGCGCCCGGGGAGCAGTTGGGGTTAGGTGCCTTGCTCAAGGGTACCTCAGTCATGGCCTCAGATCTGGGAATCAAACCCACGACCCTCCGGTCACAAGGCCAGTTCCCTACCACCAGGCCATTACTGCCCCTCAATCAGAATCACCCAGAATCACCCTCTGCATGCCTAGGTGATTAATTGGCCATATAAGTGATGGAACATCCGATTCTGGTGATTTGGATGGGCGAGCGAATACTTTCGGCAATATAGTGGATGTTGTTATGCCATTTGAAACTATGTAATAAATAAAAATAGCATGCAGTGATAGAAGTGTGGTATGATAAATCTGTCCCCTTTATGAGGTTGTGATGCAAGGTAGGTGCAGGCTAGATGGCTTTGGTCAGTGTGCAGTATCATGAGTTAAAGACCTGTCTGATTGTCCTATCAGGATCAGAGAGGGGTCGTCTCGTAGTGTGAGTGTGGGTCTGGACAGCTGCAGGGAGGACAAGGTCAAAACTGCAGAGAGATGCTCGATTCTTCAGGGAGGAGGAGGGAGGGGATGGAGAGGTTGAAAGGGGGGGGGGGGAGGGGTTGAGAGGGGGAGGGTAAGTGAAGCCTCTGAGAGAGCGTCTGCATTATTCATGCAGTGAAAGGAAACGCATCAGCACACTTATGCAGGCTGTAGCACTCCCCGTTTTCATGTAGCACACTTAATGACAATTCAGAACAAAGCTGGACCTAGCTGTATGCGTGTGTGCGTGTGTATGCATGTGTGTGTGCGTGCACGCTTGTGTGTGTGTGTATGTGTGTGTGTGTTTGCGAGCACATGTGTGTGCATGCGTGGACGCTCCACTCAAGTACTGAAACATCATGACTTTCTGCACTCCGCAGCCCCTCCCCCATCCTCTTTGATGTCTGTCACCTGACCAGGTGTTGTGCAGTGTCTCTGGTGCTTTTGGGGACCCAGGTCTTTTTCTAGGCCCTCCTGTGCATTCACCATGGGAACCGCCAGGACTTGTCTCTCCATAGTTCTCTGTTCTCCTGGTTTGAAGTGCCAGCCCGACACCTTTCTGCACGGTATAATTAGTACTGGTTTCCAGCCTAAGGGATTGGTTGTGGCCTAGAAAGTGTGTGCACTGGAAAACTGCAGAGGGTTGCGTGAGTGTGTGTGTGTGTGTGTGTGTGTGAGTGAGTGTGTGAGTGTGTGAGTGTGTGTGTGTGTGTGTGTGTGTGTGTGTGTGTATGTGTGTGTGTGTGTGTGTGCGTGTATGTATATATTTATTGTTCCTTAGCTTATTTTTATGCCTGTAAGCTATAATTGTGGTTGCTGTAGTATTGTCATGGATACCAGATGTGTGGTGGTCACGTCTCTTACTCAGCTTGTATGATGTTGGGGGGGAAAAACTGAGCGTTCGCATACGAGTTCCAAAAACATGAAATGTGGCCGTGTTAGGAATGATGGTCATAATGTGCAGCACTCATCTCTGAGAGATGTATGTTTCTCAACGGCAGGACGGCCCAGTTATGTTTTGGTCTAGAATGAACCCATGCAAAAATGTTTTAATACAGGGCTAATTTCTGTATTTTATCTCCTGCTAATAGATTAGAATGTAGATCACACATGTCTGACAGTGTCAAACCTACATACAGAAGCTGTAGTCATATGACGGTGGTGGTGTGGTGTAGACGACAGGAGTGATCAGGCCAACCTGAACATGGGAACATGGTAACCTGGGAAGGGAATTTTTCGAGCCTCAAGGTCTTCCTGTCCTCCATGCTAGCTCATTTACTCATCCGCTCCCAGACAACGAACACAGCTAAAGTTACATCTACTGTGGAGTGTTTGACTGGAGGGGATCTGCAGTGTGACCCTAGTACCAGGTGGGCTTCTGTGCATTGTTATGTGTGGAAGACATTCAGAGGTCTGCCACTAGCCTTCCATGTGACCCTCTCTGGGGTATAAGACCGATAATTCCTCTTCCCTGTCTGCTTGGCCCCAGCGGGCCCTGGCACACACTGGGACTCCACCTTGTTGAGATGTGACTGATGTTAGTCCCAGAATGTTAACTCTGTGTTCTCAGATCAGGGAGTCGCACTCATCCTCGTCAGTGTTCCTGCTGATTACAGAAGTGGCCCAAGTTCTTGAAGCTCTCTACATTCTTTCACAGTTTTTGCAAAGGTTGCGCAAAGCCGAAACTTGGGTGAGCGTCAGAGCTGACACACCCTTTGTGTTTTGTACGTCAACGTTGGTGTATGACCATTCCAGTACTGCAAGTGATGCTATATTAATTTCCATGACAACCAGAAAAAAACCTAAATCTAAATTACAAAACGCATGTTCTAGTTAGCAAAGTCAGGGAGACCGATATACAGCCAGGCACCCAGGACAAAGCCATGGACAGAGGAGAGATCTGGTTATTTCATCTCTTCCAGTGAATTCACTTTTTTGCCTTCACAAATTTGTCACAGAGGTTTTTCCATTTTTGACAACAAACATTTGAATCTTTATCCAGTTTCCTACAATTTGTCTCCATTAATTTCAAAGAATTTGAGAGACATTGTAGTCTTGTGTAACGCTTCTGTTATAAGCTCAGTGCTGGACAGTGGTTTATGATCACAGTGTTACAGTTTTAGTGCTGGACAGTGTTTTATAATCTCTGTATTACAGATGTAGTGCTGGGCAGTGTTTTATAATCTGTTTGTTACAGGTTTAGTGCTGGACAGTGGTTTATGATCACTGTGTTACAGACTTAGTGCTGGACAGTGTTTTATAATGTCTCTATTACAGATTTTGTGCTCGACAAGGTTTTATAATCTGTGTTAAATGCAGTACAGTTTTATAATCTCTGTGTTACATGTTTAGTGCTGCACAGGATTTTATAATCTCTGTGTTACAGGTATAATGCTGGACAGTGTCTTATAATCTCTGTGTTACAGGTTTAGTGCTGGACAGTGTTTTATAATCTGTGTGTTACAGGTTTAGTGCTGGACAGTGTCTTATAATTTGTGTGTTACAGGTTTAGTGCTGGACAGTGTTTTATAATCTGTGTGTTACAGGTTTAGTGCTGGACAGTGTTTTATAATCTGTTTGTTACAGGTTTAGTGCTGGACAGTGTTTTATAATCTGTGTGTTACAGGTTTAGTGCTGGACAGTGTTTTATAATCTGTGTGTTACAGGTTTAGTGCTGGACAGTGTTTTATAATCTCTGTGTTACAGGTTTAGTGCTGGACAGTGTTTTATAATCTGTGTGTTACAGGTTTAGTGCAGGACAGTGTTTTATAATCTCTGTGTTACAGGTTTAGTGCTGGACAGTGTTTTATAATCTGTGTGTTACAGGTTTAGTGCAGGGCAGTGTTTTATAATCTCTGTGTTACAGGTTTAGTGCTTGCACACTGGGTGCTGCTGAAACCCTGATCCTGACTCTTTGGAGTTCTCTCAGATTTGTCGCTGTGTCTCACTGTTTTCATTGTTTCTCGATGTGCCTTCAAACAGGAGTTCCTCACACAGTCTAGATCTTATCACCTTGTTTTTCTTTCTCTACTGCCCCTCCCTCGTGCTTCATGTGCTTTATGTGAAGAATATCCTGTTTGTATGCTTGAAGGCATCCAGACGCATCTTCCCTCACCCCTGGCATGGATCCACCCCACCTTACTCTTGGGTGGGAGAAGGGTGTTTCTAGGTGGCCCTTATATCTTTGGAAATGTCAGTGTTCACCGTGGCATTAAGCCAGATGTTACGCCCCACCACACGTGTATTTGCTTTGAACATGATTCCCGGGCATGTTTCCATACGGATGGAGCTCAATGAATGATTTAGTCCTGTCCTGTCTCTGTCTTCTCTGAGGTTTGGCGTGTCCCTTCTTTCAAGGTCTCATGACCACTGACACACTTGCAGTGACCCAGTGGCAGGGATGGCAGGCATCTAAACCCCAGTGCATTCTGGGACATCTCCACATTCTGCCTGAGAATATAAGCACCCAGTTTCAATCTGTGAAGTGTGGAAGTGTTACCACGAGCCCCTGCATGGAGGCCCGTGGATCCCCAGTAACCTGCCCGCTACCTGGCTGGGCTTGCCTGTAGAGTCCTGCATGTCTGCGCAGGAGGGAGAGTGATTGGGGGCTGGACTGCCACACTGTAGTCATCGTGTGACTGGCCTCCATGGTCCACTGTTCCATAAACATGTCCTGATTCCTCTTGTCTAAAAATTCAGAACAGTTAATTATGGTGTTTTTATTATATATTTTTTTATTTAACTTGATGCCTTGGAATTTTCGTGTCAGTAACTTTGTTTAGGCTAAAGCATTAGACGCAGTTTATTTCCGAGGTTTCGTGTATCAGCCCCCCTAATGCACAGATGAACTCCATCCAGAGCTGTATGCTGACATCATTCTGAGATGCTCGCATTGGTGCAAGGACACACGTCCTTTGTGTTAATGGGGCTCGTGTGAAGGGTGAGGCAGGTTATGGTATACATGTGTTGCCCAGGTGTTGGTGTATTAGCGGTCTATGGCTGGAGTGTGATAGGGTGGCGGTGGAGTGTGTGTCGGCTGGCCGGGCAGGCCTGTGCGTAGCCGTGTTTGACTCTAGGTCCCTGCCTGGCGGGTGAGGTCGGGGAAGGCCATCCCTGGGTCTCCCAGACACTTCTGCTGCATTTTTACTTCATTACCTCACTGTGGCCATAAATAATTTGTCTTATAGCTTCCAGATGTCCCCTCACAAGAGCTGTGGGATAGTACATACATGTGTGTACACACACACATACACACACTCTCACAAACACACTTATACATGAACACACACGTCTACATACACACACGTGTACACACACGTCTACACACACAAACAGGAGGGCCTATTAAGCCCTGGAGTTCCCCCTCACCCTATACAAACATGTGCACATGTGTGCCCATATTCTCTCACTCTCTCTCTCACACACACACACACACACACACACACACACACACACACACACACACACGTTCATTCACACGCTACTTCATAGGCCTTTCTCCGTCCCACGCTGTACACACCCTGGGTGTCCAAAAACAGAGTACAAATTTACACTTGCTCATGCTGTTTCTCTCTTCACTCTCTCTCTCTCTCTCTCTCTCTCTCTCACACACACACACACACACACACACACACTCTCTCTCTCTCTCTCATTTGTTTTTTTTTGTGGATATATGAATTCCTGTTGACAGCATTTATACCTGGAGGAGCAGCAGTAGTTTGGCAGTGTAATGCGTCTTTACAGTGACACAAGTGCCTTTATTCTCACTTTAGTCATGGAGGTGATAACAGAGAGGTCCCAACATAAGACAGGAGGTTATCTGGTGTACAGCTGTAGTTCTGTCGCTAGTTTTGGATCAGTCGTCTCTGGCCCTTTGTTCTGGTTCGTTCTGGCCGTCTCTGATCCAGTGCAGTCAGTGTCAGGTTCAAGGGTCCCGTGATCCTTTCCAAAGTGAGAGGACTGGCATTGCGGTGAGATTCAAGCTAGCACTGGGTATACACATTAAAACATGTGCCCATATTTACATTGAGCTTCATTAAAAGGCTACAAGCTATCTGGAGACACAGCCACTCCAGTAGATTTGAAGGTAGCATGGATTTCAAACTGAGCTTGTACTTACAGTGCAGCACATTGTCTCCTGGGTATCATGGTGGTGTTAGTGACACTGTGAGAAGCCACTTGCTTTCTGCCCTGTGGTTCTGTCCCATTTTTGCTAATCTCCACTCAAGCCCACCAGCACTGGGGCAGTTAGCACACTCTCACTCTGGTGATGTTGTCTGTGTAATTAAACATGCTGTTCTGAGGGTGTTTAGTCGGAGATTATATTGTGGGTCAATAATGTGGTATAATGCCAGTGTTGAATGTGAAGGACTATAATCCCCCGTGAGGTCTGTAATCCCCAAGAGTGGCTTGGTGGTCTCGTCAAAATGGGCATTGTGTTCATTATCAATTCAGATGTGTGAACAAAAATACTTGACATCTAAAGTTTGCTTGGAAGATTAAAAACATTAATATACATTTTTGGTTTTCCCAGAAAATTCCATAGCTGTCATGGAAACAGTGGTTTGTCACTTGGTAAGCATATATTAGCTTTGTCAGAGAGGGATTTGGTCTGCTCTTAAGATTGGGGGAGGTGGGGTGGGAGAGGGCGGATGGGATAGAGCAGCACTTACCTCCACCTAGGGTGGGGTTGGGGGGGGGGGGGGGCGTGCTGGAGCAAAACAAAGCTCTTCTTGTGGGTGTCCCAAACCTGTTGTGAGTGACACCATTCTGCAATGTGAGTCCTTCTTGCAGATGTATCTCCCATGCTGGAGTGAGAGGGGGCATGTTCAAGGTTCTGTGGCACAAAGGAGCAGCACAAACAGAAAGTGTGGGCGGCGTGTTCGTGTTCTGGATGTTAAAGAAAAGGCAGAGGACCTTTCTTATCATGCTGCCGGCCTGATACGCCCCCGCCGGGCTGTGTTCCCACGCCGTGCCGCTCTGTGGAGGGCCTGGTTAACGCAGGCCACGGGACTCGTGGCCGTGTCCTCTTGCACCCTTAACATGTGGTGTCCCCTATTTTGTTCACATGCTCCCTCTTCAGGGACCTTTATGTGTCTGTGATATTTAATCTCAACGTCTTTAGCTTTCAGGCAGTTGCAACATTAGCGGTGCGGTTCCGTGTTGGTGATGACGCCGTTCTGGTGCTGTTTCCTGTTTTGCTGATGTTCTCCTGTGTGTCCCTCCACAGCCAAACCCTTCACCTCCAAGGTGAAACAGATGCGCCTGCACAAGGAGGACTTTGAGATCTTGAAGGTGATTGGTCGAGGAGCTTTTGGAGAGGTGCGTGTGCACGTTTCACCTTCACGATCATGTGATTCATGACAAGCTCTTTACATCTCATAGTTCCTGGTTATAGAGCAGGAGATACATAAATAACTTATAAATGTAATATATGTAGCATATAAATAATGATACATATAAACACTTGTGTATGTCTCAGAAGAACTGTGTTAAAACACCATAGACTGTGCTGTGTGATGGTGTTGTACAAGTTCTAAAAAAGTATCTTATTCTACCCAAAAAAAGAGATGACTGTACATTTTCCCCATGAATCCCTTCATCGTTGGGAGAGGGTGGATTCCATTTGGGTGTGTGCTGCTGTTTTATAGGCACACTACACTTGTGGCATTAGATCTTAGCCTAAGGGGCCATCTTTGAGATACACAGAGAAGGTTTCTGTAGTCACAGCTGCTTGTAGGGCGTTAAATAAAAGCTCAGCGTGATCTAAATCTTTTGTGATTTCTAATTTGCAAGAATGTTTTTGGTTGTAAATAGAAATGCCAGATGCTAAAATTAAAAAAAGCTAATCAAGTGTAATCAAGTGTGTTGAGCACAGTTCCTCAGTCTTGTTTTGAGTGTTTTTGAGTGTGCTCATGTCTTTCACACATTGGAAGATTTTTTGGTTAAAAGACATTCTCACATTTGGTCTCATTCCGCGAAAGTGCTTCAGGCATTTAAGGGCATTTTCTATAATGTCACCTGACCTAATGTTGTCACTGGGGAACATTTGGCAGACAGGTGTGCTTGCCAAGGAAGCCAGCCATATTGGATGACACACCAGGGCTGGTGAGTCCAGAGCCTGTGAACCAGGAGGGTCTGGAGAAGAGCCCAGTGTTAAAACCCCACGCTTGGTTCAACTGACCTTTTGATCGGGGCTCTGTGCCAGGTTTGCCTGCTTGGCGTTAAGGTCTGGGGAATATGCGTATACCTTGTTGTTCTTTCCGATTGTAATTGGAGCTTTCAGAATTCTGCCTTTTTGACGAAAGAAGCATCGCAGCTGAGGTAGCCAGGACAGTCTGTACAAGCACATCTAGAGATTGATCAGGTCTTTTTGTGCACGCTAGAGTTCAGCTGAGGTGCTAGCTGAGCTATAGTGTGCACCAAAAGACCTGATCAATTTGTTCCCAGCTCAGCCCTTTTTTCTGGTTCAAAAGGTGACTGAACAGGATGAAGGATAATGGCCAATTATTTAGTCATAATTGCAAATTGTGAGCTGTTATTTTGTGCTTGTTTGGGTTTGTGAGACACTCCAGGCTGTCCAGCTGGAACCAGCAGCTCCTGGAAATCCAGCACAAAAATTGGTTTAATACACGTTATATTGCATGTGTGTCTACTGTCAGTGCATGCCAAGCTACAGTTAAGCAGCCACATTGTTTGCTTTAGGTCTGAGGAAGCAGTCCGATGAGGAGATACCAGGGTAGGAGCGAGGAGAAACCAGGGTAGGAGCGAGGAGATACCAGGGTAGGAGCGAGGAGATACCAGGGTAGGAGCGTGGAGATACCAGGGTAGGAGCGAGGAGATACCAGGGTAGGAGCGAGGAGATACCAGGGTAGGCTCGAGGAGATATCAGGGTAGGCTCGAGGAGATATCAGGGTAGGAGCAAGGAGATACCAGGGTAGGAATGAGGTCATCACGCTGTTCCTGGACAACCCCCACACTGCCCAAGCCACAAGTGCAGCTGTTGCTCTTCGATCCCAGACCTCAACGACCATTATAGCATGTGCCATGGCGTGTGCCCTGGCGTGTGCCCTGGCGTGTACTGTACCCTGAATGTGCTCTCGCGTGTGTTCTCACGTGTGCCCTGGCCTGTAATCTCCTAGTAGAAAACTGTAATGTTGTCTTATTCATATGTCCGTAGGCCATGTCAAGAATTTATTCAGCAGAGATAATGGTGTCACACACTATAGGAGCTTTTTAATAGTTTTTAAATGTTTCAGAAGATCTCAGAAGAGTATTTGCATTAGTATTTTAACAGCTTGTTCATTCGTGGATGGTGTTGGAAAGAATCTAGACTTTTTCCACTTAGGTTTACCCTCACTTTTAGGTTTGGCTCCATAAACGTTTGTCCTTTCCTCAGTCATAAACATATCAAAGCTTGTTACTGCCAGGAAACATTCTTGAATGAACATGCTGAGGTTTAAGGTTTAAGGTTTAAGCTCTAAGCTCTGTATTCTCTTCACGATTATAATCCCTTTGTGCCTCAAAGCTGTGGGCCAGTTGATCAGTTGGCCAAAAGAGAGACCCCATGCAACCCTGAACATCAAGGGAAGATCAGTACTGCTTATTTGTTGGTGGTTTGTTGAGAAGGCTGACTGCTGTTGTGAAGGCATCATTTAGGCCTGCTGGGAAAGATTCATTTTGGCCTGCTGGGAAAGGTCGTTTTTTTGGCCTGTTGTTAACACTAAAGGTGCTGTTGTTTGCAGGTGGCCGTCGTGAAGGTGAAGAATGCAGACAAAGTGTTCGCCATGAAGATCCTCAACAAGTGGGAGATGCTTAAGAGGGCCGAGGTGAGCGAGACATCACAGCTCGACAGTTCCACCTAGCTCAGTTGTTTCTCAAGCTTAGTCACAGCGCGCCATTTCCCCAATCAAACGTGCAGCGTTCGGACCTGCCGACATCACACTTTCCCACATTTACATCGGCTCATTCATCAGTTTGTTATTCTCCTGGGCTGCCGTCCTTGAGGTTTACCATGCAGAAGCTGCGTTTCTGACCGACACTTATGGCACGGGATGCCATCACCAACACCCACTGTGCTTCCTTCCATAAGCATATGGCTCCATTTTGTAGAGGTGGGGTGGGGAGGGGTGATCAGTGCACTTGACTGTGAAGACAGAGGTTGACCTTTGACCTTTCACCACCCCTTCCTTAGACGGCATGCTTTCGGGAGGAGCGGGATGTGCTGGTGAACGGGGATAGCCAGTGGATCACGACGTTGCATTATGCATTTCAGGACGAGAACAACTTGGTGAGAAATTCCCATCAGGGCTAATAATAATGTTGCTTGACTGTGATGATATTGACTGTGGTTTATAAAAGAGAAGACCAGTAAAAATGTCAGGGGTCTTTGTGGTCTCTGGGTTTATTCAAACGGTTTAGTGAAAGCATGAAAAGTGATTTCTGTGCTCGCTGCCTGTTGATGACAGATAAGCTTTGGGTTTGGAAACTGTCATTCCTGAATTTGGTGTCATGGGACGTTTCAGGGGAAATGGTCTCGCAACTGGTGTGATGTAGTGGAGAGTGTCAGCCTCACAGCCTCACTGAGGGAGAAAGAGTTTTCCATTCCTAGGGTTATATTTGGAGAGGGGTACTGTTACAGTTTATCCATTACGGCTGTACCATTTCAGCAGATGATAAATGTGATTATTGTTACAGATTAGCTAATATTCAGTAATTAATAAATGTGATGAAAGTCAGTGAAAAATCCTGCAGCTGGTTTGATGTGCATACGTACAGGCTCAATGGAAAATGAAGTGTGCTGATTGCAGCTTACTGCGATGAGCCGCACAGGCACAAATGTAGCTGAGGAGACCGAGCTGAGAATATGGGAGATGTTTAGCACAGGAGACAGAAATGAGAGTACAGGAGAGGACTTGTATGGGAGAGAGAGAGGGTGAGCCGTGGTGTGAGTGTGTGAACAGGGGAGAGAGAGAGAGATGGTGAGCCGTGGTGTGAGTGTGTGAACAGGGGGGAGAGAGAGATGGTGAACCGTGGTGTGAGTGTGTGAACAGGGGAGAGAGAGAGAGATGGTGAGCCGTGGTGTGAGTGTGTGAACAGGGGGGAGAGAGAGATGGTGAGTCGTGGGGTGAGTGTGTGAACAGGGGGGAGAGAGAGATGGTGAGTCGTGGTGTGAGTGTGTGAACAGGGGGGAGAGAGAGATGGTGAGCCGTGGTGTGAGTGTGTGAACAGGGGCAGGTGCAGCAGGTGGCAGTGTGTTTCCCCTCTGGTTTGAACCTCGACTGAGCTGTGAAGAACAATGACTCTGGAAAAGGTCAAAGAAGAGGTGGTGCAGAGAGGAGGAGGTGCTCTGTGTGTTGAATAGGACTGGCTGGAAGAGGAAGAGGGGGGTGGGAAATGCGGGCAGTAAATTCAGTCAAATGTTTCAGAGATTGTGATTTTTGTGGAAACAGGAAACACTATCATTCCATGATTGCATTGAAAGTGTGCATGTAAGAGAGGATATGTGGAGAGCTTGCTGTTTGGGTCTCTTTCTGACTGACTCATGGATCTGCATTCTCTCCCCTCCCCTTCTCACATTCTCTCTCTCTCTTTCTCTCTCTTTCTCTCTCTCTGTGACTGAAGTACCTGGTGATGGACTACTACGTAGGCGGAGATCTGTTGACCTTGCTCAGCAAGTTTGAGGACCGCTTGCCTGAAGACATGGCCAGGTTCTACCTGGCGGAGATGGTGCTGGCCATCCACTCTGTGCACCAGCTTCACTACGTCCACAGGTGAGACACACTTACCCTACCATGCTCGGTTGCTCCACCCCCAGTCCCATGACACGCCCCTCACCCCACAACCCATGCTTCACCCCGCCCTGTCCTTGAGTGTGAGGTGGTGCTCGGCCTCTGGAGTCGTGTAATCTTACGCTTTTTTTGAGTTGTAGAATGCCTCATTAGCTTTAGTTGTGCGTGTTTCTACTCTTGTGAAGTCCACACCAGTCCGGTTTAAGTGAGGCATTGTGCCTTAACTTAATGTTAATTAAACAACAAGTCATGTTAATTAGCGCTAATTAAATGGCTTTAACCTAACGTTGCTCCAAGAATGATGTTTACCGAGATTTTTAGGTCTAAGGTGAGCTTGCTACTTCACAAAGGCAAACTGCATGAGGGCTTTTGCACAAAATGGCTTCAGTTGTATTTTGACTGTGCTCAGAGGTGCTGGTACTGCTAGGAATTCTGGGGCTACTGCCAGTCTCCAGCTGTCACAGGAAGTGGCCTGAGGTCATTTGCATAAAGACAGGCACCAGTAGTTTTGAGAGCTCTCATGATTGATGTGTTTGTGATTGTGAGGAGTGGGACTTTGGGTGTGCGGTTAGATTCATTGATCTCGCAGAGAGAAATGCACAAACCCTCATACTCTCCACGCACACACACACACACACACACACACACACACACACACACACACACACACACACACACACACTCACTCTACCTCATGTGTATATGCTCACTCCTCTCATAGATACACACACTCACATGCACACACATTCTTTTCTTTCAGTAGTAATTGTAAGCTGTTTTTGGGGTTGTCTGAGTGAGCTGGTGGGGAGGGATGGTGAGGCAGTAATTATGGAGTTGAAGGTGTGGTCAGATGATGTTGGAGGTGTGGTCAGATGAGGTTGGAGGTGTGGTCAGCTCTCCTCCTGTGAAGGCCTGGCATGTCTGGCTTTAGGAGGGTGGGGACAGCTTGGCAGTCCCCTGAGAGCATGGAATAGGACTGTGTGTGTGTGTGTGTGTGTGTGTGTGTGTGAGAGAGAGAGAGAGAGAGAGAGAGAGAGAGTATAAAAATAACCAATGAGTGACTATTTCTGCTAAAACAATACTGCAAAAGTGTTCTTACAACTTTGGCTTTCAGGTTACTTTACACTGACTGGCTCTTGGTTGGTCTCTTTAGTTTAGCTTAATGCAACCAAACATATTCTCTTGATTACTTTCATCTTCAAGATTTGTTTCTTCATTTTGCCCTTTTTGCAAACTATACATTCAAGCTATAGTCTTGCAGACATCCAGATCTCTAGCTGAGGGGATTAACCCTCTCGTGGTCCTCTATCTCACAGGGGCTGGGGTGAGGGTTTTCAGGCCTCTACGCCTGAAGAGCTTCAACCACACAGCTGCATTTGTCCCTTGGGGCTGAGTAGTCAGTGGAGTGTATATGTGTGTGTGTGTGTGTGTGTGTGTGTGTGTGTGTGTGTGTGTGTGTGTGTGTGTGTGTGTGTGTGTGAAGGGCTGTTAATGAAAGATACGATATTGCTATATTATCGACCAGTGCTCAAAGTGCTGGTCCCAGGGATGCTGAACCCCCCATCGTTGGAAGGAAACACGGTGAATGTTCCGGAACCTTCAGAAAGGTGGCTTCCTGTTCCTGAGCATCCACGTGGTGCTTGTTGCCAGGCAGATCGTAGAAGGGTGCTATGGATACCGGCACATTCTTTAAAAAAGTGCTTGAATGTGCAGGTGAGCTCATCAAGAACCGTGCATGCTGACATCAGCCGCTGAGAGCCTCTCTCTCTCTCTCTCTCTCTCGCTCTCTCTCTCTCGCTCTCTCGCTCTCTCTCTCTCGGCCTCAGGCATACCCACATGGCTGTTACAGATGGGCTTTGGTGTTAGAGGGGATTACCTCCCTATTCCTCTGAGCTGAGGTGCTATCTCTGAAGCCCGCAGTCTGGGATGAAGCAGGCCAATTAGCATCCGTGATATTGGCTACACCTCCCTGCTGCTCCACCTCTCTCCACAAACCAGTGGCAGGTCTAGCCATCTTAGTTTAGCATAGGTGCTAAGAGAGAGGGCAGGTCTAGCCATCTTAGCTTAGCATAGCTGCTGAGAGAGGGCAGGCCTAACCATCTTAGTTTAGCATAGGTGCTAAGAGAGAGGGCAGATCTAGTCGTCTTAGCTTAGCATCGGTGCTAAAAGAGAGGGCAGGTGTAGCCATCTTAGCTTAGCATAAAAATGTTTTCCTTAAAGTAATTTTTCTAGCCATTTTTCTATCCCCGCAAAAGTTTAAGGTTTGGCACTTTAAAAAGGGCACAATATATGATTTTGATCTCTTGAACACCACTTTAGACATTTGCCCATTTATTAACCCTGTGTCAGGTAGAATGATTTTGGGGGTGTCATGATGTCACGGAACAGCTCCGGACCCTTCCCTGTGGGCGTGTGTTTACGTCGTCTGCGTCTTGCCGTCTGCGTCAGTGGATTCTCGTGGGTGTGGTTTGTTTGTGTGTTCATCCGTCCCACCTGTGGAACGTCTCGTAATCACTCGGGGCTCATGTTGTCTGTCTATTTAATGTGCGTTCGCGCAGTGTCTTGTGCTTGTCGTTGTCTGATTCTCCACGTTACGTGTTCGTATAAGTGTTTCTGTGTGCGCTGTCTAAGCGCTTATGTTAAATAAAAGCAGTGACGTTGGCTGCAAAAAGAAGGATCCGTGTCTCCTCCTTCCGCCCACACCCAGCGTTACACATGAACAGTGGGTGAAATGCTAAGTTGGGTAAGATTTCTAACCCATGCCCTCTCTTCATTGCTGTCATAGGACAGTGTCCATCTCACCTCAGTGCAACACACACACACACACACACACACACACACACTTTTCAGAGAAATGCTAGGTGGGGGACTCATTTGGTGGCTAAGTCTGGTGGACTCTAGCAAGAACCAAAACATCAATGACGGTAGCTTTAAGAGTGCGCTGATCAACTTCGGCCTGTGGTCTCTGGACCCCCTCACTGGGGGAGGGGAGGAGAAACTGTGGTTTCTACATCAGTGTGATGCCTGTCAGATCAGTTGCTGTTTTGCAGACCCTGCTGGAGATCATTCTCACTCGAATTTGGGAATCACTGTACACGTTTTAAATAATATAAAATGTTATTGTGATACATTATTTTGTGGAAAATACATACAGTATATTACATGAATAGATTTGAACCTGATGGTAGTGGCAGATACATATACTATAGTAATAACCATAAGTATAGTGCTGTTCACTTAATCTGTTTCAAAAACCTTCAAAAACTGCTCAAAATGCTACTGAATAAAAAATCAGTGTTATATGGTGCTGTTTTTAATTTTCTCTTTTATTATTTATTATTGAATTAAATGATTGTTTTAACACATTGACTAGTGATTCCAGACTTTTGAGCAGTGGTGTGCTGGACTCCATCTCTGTTGCTTTGATTTTAGGATGGTTCAGGCAGTTACCCATAAGCACTTGCAACAACACAGATCCAAAACTCTGCCAGCCGTGTAATTGTCATTGTCAAGATCACAACAGTCTAGTGGGTCCAAACCCTCTCGGGATTGATATCAACACTGTGGTGAAGACACATTGACATAGTTTGTTCTTAGCATGGCTGCACAGCTAGTTTGTAATTAGAGGACTAAATGCTGCCAGCTGGAAAACTGGAGCTTGGAAGCCAGTAAAGGAGGCGGGAACCAATCGGGATCCACACAGGCATGCCAGTGAATAAAAAAGGGACCAGTCAGGATCCACACAGGCTTGCCAGTGAATAAGGAGGAAGCCAATCAGGATCCACACAGGCATGCCAGTGAATAAGGAGGGGGATCAGTTAGGATCCACACAGACTTGACATGTCTACAATGCTTTGTTTTATAAATAAATATATATAAATATACTTTCAGGGACATCAAGCCAGACAATATCCTGATGGACGTGAACGGTCACATCCGCTTGGCTGACTTCGGCTCCTGCCTCCGACTCTCGGATGATGGAACGGTGAGTCCTCATGCATCCGTGCTTGTGCTTGGTGTCGTGAGCTCTTCCTTGGGGGTCAGTCTTGCGGACCAGCAAGGGTCTGACCTCCCGGCTGGTCCCCTGGCAGGTGCAGTCATCGGTTGCTGTGGGAACGCCCGACTACATCTCCCCTGAGATCCTGCAGGCCATGGAGGACGGCAAGGGCATGTATGGGCCGGAGTGTGACTGGTGGTCTCTGGGCGTGTGCATGTACGAGATGCTGTACGGAGAGACGCCCTTCTACGCCGAGTCGCTGGTCGAGACCTACGGCAAGATCATGAACCACAAGGTGAACACGCATGTGAAATCCTCATATTATTGAACTGAAAAATATAAAGGTCTTAAGAAGTAGCTAAGCGGTGCAGCCGGAGTTATTCTGCCAGCTCTACCTTGTAAAAGTGTTAAATATTTTCACCTTTCTTAGCTTTAAACACTTTTTGTCTTTCCATTACTACATTATTCTGGATTTGTCATCTCACCGTCAACGAGATAATTAACCTTTAACATGGAGGTAATTTACCCTTCACAAAGAGGTAATTAACCCTCTACAGCACGGTAGGTAACCCTTCCCTGGTTTTAGTCTTGTTTTCATACTCTAAGCGCTGGAGCCACTTGTCAGCTGGGTCTGTTCTTTTAGCCCGCCGTGCACAAGCGTTCTCGAGTAGACGTGAGCTCGGCCCTCCGCTCACCCTAGCGCTTGTCCTCCCCAGGAGCGCTTCCAGTTCCCGCCACACGGGGGCGATGTGTCTGAGGAGGCCAAGGACCTGATGCAGCGATTGATCTGCTCCCGAGAACACCGGCTCGGCCAGTACGGCATCGATGACTTCAGGCGGCACCCATTCTTCACGGGCATCGAGTGGGACAACATCCGCTCCTGCGAGGCCCCCTACGTCCCCGAAGTGAGCAGCCCAACGGACACGTCCAACTTCGACGTGGAAGACGACTGCCTCAAGAACTCGGTATATGTTGCTCGGCGTTTCGCTGCTCCCTATTTGTGTGATACTCAGACATTAGACCTTTCTGACAGAAGTTCTGAGATCTGACCTCTGTGCCCTTCTGATAGGAGCTTTAAGATCAGACATCTACACCTTTCTGATAGAAGCTCTGAGATCAGGCCTCTATGTCTTTCTGATAGACGCTCTGAGATCACACCTCTATGTCTTTCTGATAGAAGCTCTGAGATCACACCTCTATGTCTTTCTGATAGAAGCTCTGAGACAGCTACAGACTGATCCTCTGCTAGACTTCACTCTTTGTTGCATCTCTGTCTCAATCTCACTTGTCCAAAAATAAATTAATTAATAAAACAAGATGGTGTTTCAGAGGATAAGGCCTTGAAGGACGTTCTGAGATGTTCTGGTACCCTGTGCCAAGAGTCGTCAGGTGTTAAATAATGCACGCAGTGTCAGAACACTGGCGATACTTCTCAACACCGTGCCTCGGCATGAATGAGATCTCACTGGCACAGACTCCGGCATGTCTAACTTCAAAGGTGATCTTCGTGCTTCATTGAGATTGCCGTGTGATGTTGACCGTGCCAGCACGACTGTTAGCCCTCAGTACATGCTATCAGCTCTGCTGGCTTTAACATGGTTCTATTGGGTGGGGGGTGGATTAGGGATGTCTGACCCTCCAAATTAACAAAGTTTTAGGGCAGTTGAGACATGAATACATATCCTTTTTACCTATAATTATAAACATTACAGTATTTCCCTGTGGAGAAGTTGACTCCTGCAGTTGTTACTGTATAATTGCAATCTGAGCACAAGCTCGTTAGGATGGACTTGTTATCACAGTTCCTTTGATCGTGTGTCACCTCTCAGTGTAAGTGGTGTGTTACATGGTGATTGTTGTTGCCGTAGGAAACGATGCCGCCGCCCTCCCACACGGCCTTCTCCGGACACCACCTCCCCTTCGTGGGATTCACCTACACTAGTAAATGGTGAGGGCTCACTCCAGAGTCCCCGCCCACATGGCTGAGGATTAGCAGACATTTGTGTGTGCCGCCCAGCTACCCAACCGAACCACGAGTTAGCTGTAATCCTAGATCCTTCATTTTTTGAATGATGTGGCTTTTGTGTGGAAATGTTTGTGCGATTTTTTGTTTTCCTTTGTAAATGATGGGGAAGCAAGCAGATTCTGAGAGCTCCGACTACAACTAACCTGAGACTTGATATATGAGGACTAAGAAAAAATATATATGTATGTTGGTGTTTCTTAGTGGATTTGTTATGTAGCTAGTTTAAAAATTGAGTGTGTGTGTGTATGTGTGTGTATTTGTGTGTTGGGGTGTGTGTGTATTTGTCTGTGTGTGCATGTTTGTTGCTGGGGGCATTGTGTGTGTAGCTGTCTGTCGGACCGTGGTTGTCTGCGGGACAGTGGGTTCTCTGGCCAGGTGGACGCAGGGCTCCAAAAGTGTCTGGAGGACAGTCTGGCCTCAGAAGCCTACGAGAGGAGGATCCGTCGCCTGGAGCAGGAGAAGACCGAACTCAGTCGCAAGCTTCAGGGTGGGAGCACACGCACACACACACACACACACACACACACACACACACACACACACACACACACATGCGTACACACGTATACAGATACAAGTACACACAAAAGCAGAATAAACACACATACACATGGATGTGGTCAGAGCCAACACACTTGCACACTGATAACTGTCCCCTGTCCCCCATGTCCCCTGTCCAGAGTCCACCCAGACAGTTCAGGCCCTGCAGTACCCTCACTCCGAAGTGCCAGTCAATGGCAACAAAGAGGTGGAGATCAGGAGCCTGAAGAGTGAGATAGACATCTTGAAAAAGCAGATTGCAGGTAAACAGTTCAAGCTTGCTCACGTGAACGATCAGTCTGTGCCAGTGGGCAGAGCGTTCTGTGGACGATCATGTGGGGTCACGTGGGGTCACGTGTTGTGTGTCAGACTCGGGTCAGCTGGAGCAGCAGTTGGAGGAAGCCACCTTGGCGCGTCGAGATCTGGAAGACTCCTCCAAGACCATCAAGACCCTGGAGAAACAGCTCAAGACCGTGATGCAGGAGAATGTGGACCTGCAAAAGGTAGGCACTGACCAGCAGGAGAATTAGTAGTCCTGTAGAGTTCAGCTAGTCAGTCGCTGGGAGCCGCTACTGTGTTCTTTAGCGTGAAGAAGTTACTCAGGTCTCTGCGAGTCAGTTAAAACAAGGAATTAAATCCTTGTTAAATTAAATCTCCAAGACACGATCCTACATTTGACATGAAACAACAGCACGGTAGGACTAGACACTACATTAACGATAATGGTGGTTCCTACACCTACCTCAACTGTTAGCATAGCCGTTCAGCTAGCATGTTTGAGAGGCTAATCTCCAGCATCTGCGCAATTAGCGTTAGCGTGCGCGCTTCCAGCCAGGCTCCCTGTTCCCCTGCAGGGGCTGCTGGCGTCAGAGGAGAAGCTGAAAAACCAGGGCAAGGAGCTGAAGGAGGCGCACAGCCAGAGGAAGATGGCCATGCAGGAGTTCTCGGAGCTCAACGAGCGGCTGACCGAGCTGCATTCCTTCCGCCAGCGGCTCTCGCGCCAGGTCCGCGACAAAGAGGAGGAGGTCGAGGGTCTGTCACAGAAACTGGAGGCGCTGAGACTGGAGGCGCGTAAAGCCGAGAGGGCCCGCAAGGAGGTGAGAGTCCTCCACCTGCTAGCCCCGCCCTAGTCCTGCTAGCTCCTCCCACAAGCCTGGATCGTTAGTTCCGAAAGAAGTAGAATTGCTTTTTGGGGTTGTGTGCTGAAGAACATGATGGCTTTGAGGAACAGGCGTGCTAATCCAGCACCCAGAAGGGCCCAGGAAAGCAGGCAGCTGGGTGTGTGGAGATGCCAGAAGCCCTAATGCCATTTTAAAGGTCGTGAGCTATGAGATTTGCTGTGTGTCTCTTTAACATAAATATGTTGCAGCAGTGCAGGCTGAGGATGTCGTGTACAGATACAGGAGTGCTGCTGGCTTGTTTGAGGTCACCCTCCTGTGCACGTTCACAGGGCACTGAACTATATTTCAGTTTTAGGTTCAACATTCTCTTCTACATTCAGAGGCGTTCTGACCACAGTTAAGAGGCGTCACCTCTCTCGGGGGGAGGGGGGGTTGCTATGTGACATGGGTATGGGTGAAGGTGATGGTAGGGATGTCAGGGATGGGTGGAGTAGGGATAGAATTTCATCCCAGTGAAGCTCTCTAATAGAAATAATGGCATCTCATCATGCCCCATTAGGTGCTCCATATTAGAGTCTCTAAAAGCAATTTTACTGTCTGTTGACGCACAGGGGCTCATAAACGACCCCACAAACTCCAGTTAAGACGTGGTGGGTGGGACTAGGGTCCTGGGTGAGCAGTTGTGCTGGAGCGTTTGTAGCAGGACTGTGGGTTTGGTGTGATCCACAGCTGGAGGTCCAGGCTGACGAGTGGAAGACTGAAGTCCAGAAGCTGCGTAAACAGCGGGAGAGGACTGAGAACCAGAGCAGACAGCTGGAGGACGAGCTGGAGGCCCTGAAGGTCCGACACAAGCCAACATCAGCGTCATGACAACACCCACTCCACACGCCAACAACAACGTCACGCCAACACCCACTCTACGCACTAACACACGTTCCACACTAACACCGGCATTCACATGCTAACACTTGTTCCTGACTGACTTCATCATTCACACACTAACACCTAACACACACACACTACACACTAGGGTTGCAGCGGTAACCGGTTTCACGGTATACCACGGTATTAAAATGCACGGTTATCATACCGTGTGCGTTTGCTTATTACCGGTAAAAAGCAAGCCAGCGGAGAAACTGACCCGCGCATGCGCAACTCCGCTCCGGTTCAGCTACTCAGCACACAGCAGTGAGAATGGCAGAAAGTGCATCAGACTTAACACATTTTTTTACAAAAAAAAAAGCTAAACTAAAATCAGTGGCGAAAATGACGTAATCGCGGTGGCTCCGCCCGTGCGCGAGGGTCTCGCGCGCTGTCGATTCGCGAGGTCGTACACCTCTCGAATTTTGTAACTTTGCGCGCTGCGCCTCAGCGCAATGAACAAAGTCACGTTTGCAGGATTCATACACGTTTAAAAGGTGGAATTAAAACACTTGTACGTCACTTTAAAGGTCCGTTTCAATATTTCCCAGCACCTTAAACTTAATTAAGTTAAATATTTATACATATACTCGAAATAATTCGCTTTTTCATCACATTATTTAATGGTTGTTTATTTCCAAAACGCCCAATCTTAACGTCTTCACGTTCTCTCATGTTTTGTCCTGGAATTAAAAGAGGCTCGTATTTGTTAACGTAAGACAAAAGAACTGTGCGGAGTCGCGTGCTACGGTCACTAGTGAAAGTATAAACCTAGCTTTTTATGGTCATTGCTTTCACTGGATGTGAAAGACGCTATTAATTTACATGCGTTCAAATTCTAACGTACCTGTTTTTGATATGTTAAAACCAGACTCGGTGTGAAAACCTTAAAATAGAAATCTCTATTGTGATGATGTCAGAAATAAATCCTCTCTTCCTGCAGTATCTGGTTATATTCCAACTTGGCAGTACAACGGACGTTTACAACAGTTGTTGATCAGACACTGACCCAGGCTGAGTTTATCAGATATTAAATAATTTAAACTTAAATAATTGTACTGAAATCCATGATTTAGGTTTCTCTAATTTTGCAGTATTTATATAAACATGTGTACAGCTTATTTTTTTAAAGGACACATTTTGTATACAATAGTTCCAGGTTTCTACAATAAATAGTTAATTGAACAAAAATAACTTGTAATTTCTTTAAGGGTCGGTGTATCTTTTAATAATATACAAACTAACTGTGATACCGTGATAACCGTGATACCGCGGTATTTTCTGAGACGGTTATCATACCGTGAAAATCTCATACCGTTGCAACCCTACTACACACACACACCAGTTCTTCATTTGTACATTAACATGTATTTTATGTCTTCTGTTGTGCTACGATCTCCTCAGTTTATAAGTACGTTTATAACTTTATATAAAGTGACATATTAATAACAAAATAACAAACACATTTATGGTCTTCCTGTCATATTTTGAACAGGAACATTTAAATTTGTCCAAAGACCCACAGAGGGATTATGTCATGGCCAGTGTTTGTTCAAAATGGGTTTTGAGGATTCATGTGCATATTGCAACCTCTTGTGTCATCGGTATTGTAAAGGCAGTATCACAATACAGATTAACACATGATATATTGGTATGGACGTACATCGATCTAAAGCTGCTCTCTGCAATAACGTCAACAATTGAAGAAGCACAATTGAGCTGATCCATTAACTAGTCACCTTTCCCCCTCTGGCAGTTGAAGCAGACAGGCCCCGCCCACACTGCCCCCGGGGCTGACCCACAGGGGCAGCAGCATCAAGAGGAGGTGGTGCGACTGCGGGCGGAGCTAGAGAGGCAGGGGGCGCAACACGAGAAGGAGCTCGGTCGACGTGAGACCCAGCACAGCTCCGAGCTGAAGGGCCTCCGTAAGGAGGTGCACGACACCGAGGCCCAGCACCTCACACTGCAGAAGGAGATGCTGGTGCTCAAAGACAAACTGGAGAAGACACGGAGAGAGAGGTAGTCGCTCGCGTGCCAACGCGTTTACGTTATTTTAGATAATGTTAATTATGGAATTGTTTACCTCCAGCAACATTTCTGACTGTGTGTGCGCATTTGTTTGTCAGTCAAAACGAGCGTGAGGAGCTTGAGGCCGAATGCAAGCAGAAGTATGAGCGGGAAAAGCTTCTTCTGACGGAGGAAAACAAGAAGCTGAGCAGTGAGGTGGAGAAGGTGAGCCGTCCCCACCCTCTACACCCACAGACCCATACATAGAGCCAAACCAACCCCACCCACAGACCCATACCATTATACCAATCTACACCCACAGACCCATACACAGAGCAGAACCACCCCCACCCTCTACACCCATAGACCCATACACAGAGCAGAACCAACCCCACCCTCTATACCCACAGACCCATTCATAGAGCAGAACCAACTCCACCCTCTATACCCACAGACCCATTCATAGAGCAGAACCAACCCCACCCTCTACACCCACAGACCCATTCATAGAGCAGAACCAACTCCATCCTCTATACCCACAGACCCATTCATAGAGCAGAACCAACTCCACCCTCTATACCCACAGACCCATTCATAGAGCAGAACCAACCCCACCCTCTACACCCACAGACCCATTCATAGAGCAGAACCAACTCCACCCTCTACACCCACAGACCCATTCATAGAGCAGAACCAACCCCACCCTCTACACCCACAGACCCATTCATAGAGCAGAACCAACTCCACCCTCTATACCCACAGACCCATTCATAGGGCAGAACCAACCCCACCCTCTATACCCACAGACCCATTCATAGAGCAGAACCAAC